>NW_028290120.1:0-21005 GCF_059628265.1 Tinamus guttatus
AGTATGGAGTCAGGGGATGGATGAAGCGGAGAGCCCCGTTTGGAGTGAGGCTGCAAAGGGCATGCCAAAGGAAGTGTTTTGCTGTGCCAAGACTCGTGCTGCGCACGCTTTGTGCTTGGAGTGAGAAACAGGTTCCTTGGTGTTTTCTGCGAAACGCTTTAGCAGCCCGTTGGTGCTAGTGTGGAGTCAGGGGATGGATGAAGCGGAGAGCCCCGTTTGGAGTGAGGCTGCAAAGGGCATGCCAAAGGAAGTGTTTTGCTGTGCCAAGACTCGTGCTGCGCACGCTTTGTGCTTGGAGTGAGAAACAGGTTCCTTGGTGTTTTCTGCGAAACGCTTTTAGCAGCCCGTTGGTGTAGTATGGAGTTAGGGATGGATGAAGCGGAGAGCCCCGTTTGGAGTGAGGCTGCAAAGGGCATGCCAAAGGAAGTGTTTTGCTGTGCCAAGACTCGTGCTGCGCACACTTTGTGCTTGGAGTGAGAAACAGGTTCCTTGGTGTTTTCTGCGAAACGCTTTAGCAGCCCGTTGGTGCTAGTATGGAGTCAGGGGATGGATGAAGCGGAGAGCCCCGTTTGGAGTGAGGCTGCAAAGGGCATGCCAAGAGAAGTGTTTTGCTGTGCCAAGACTCGTGCTGCGCACGCTTTGTGGTTGGAGTGAGAAACAGGTTCCTTGGTGTTTTCTGCGAAACGCTTTAGCAGCCCGTTGGTGCTAGTATGGAGTCAGGGGATGGATGAAGCGGAGAGCCCCGTTTGGAGTGAGGCTGCAAAGGGCATGCCAAAGGAAGTGTTCTGCTGTGCCAAGACTCGTGCTGCGCACGCTTTGTGCTTGGAGTGAGAAACAGGTTCCTTGGTGTTTTCTGCGAAACGCTTTAGCAGCCCGTTGGTGCTAGTATGGAGTCAGGGGATGGATGAAGCGGAGAGCCCCGTTTGGAGTGAGGCTGCAAAGGGCATGCCAAGGGAAGTGTTCTGCTGTTGCCAAGACTCGTGCTGCGCACGCTTTGTGCTTGCAGTGAGAAACAGGTTCCTTGGTGTTTTCTGCGAAACGCTTTAGCAGCCCGTTGGTGCTAGTATGGAGTCAGGGGATGGATGAAGCGGAGAGCCCCGTTTGGAGTGAGGCTGCAAAGGGCATGCCAAAGGAAGTGTTTTGCTGTGCCAAGACTCGTGCTGCGCACGCTTTGTGCTTGGAGTGAGAAACAGGTTCCTTGGTGTTTTCTGCGAAACGCTTTAGCAGCCCGTTGGTGCTAGTATGGAGTCAGGGGATGGATGAAGCGCAGAGCCCCGTTTGGAGTGAGGCTGCAAAGGGCATGCCAAAGGAAGTGTTCTGCTGTGCCAAGACTCGTGCTGCGCACGCTTTGTGCTTGGAGTGAGAAACAGGTTCCTTGGTGTTTTCTGCGAAACGCTTTAGCAGCCCGTTGGTGCTAGTATGGAGTCAGGGGATGGATGAAGCGGAGAGCCCCGTTTGGAGTGAGGCTGCAAAGGGCATGCCAAAGGAAGTGTTCTGCTGTGCCAAGACTCGTGCTGCGCACGCTTTGTGCTTGGAGTGAGAAACAGGTTCCTTGGTGTTTTCTGCGAAACGCTTTAGCAGCCCGTTGGTGCTAGTATGGAGTCAGGGGATGGATGAAGCGGAGAGCCCCGTTTGGAGTGAGGCTGCAAAGGGCATGCCAAAGGAAGTGTTTTGCTGTGCCAAGACTCGTGCTGCGCACGCTTTGTGCTTGCAGTGAGAAACAGGTTCCTTGGTGTTTTCTGCGAAACGCTTTAGCAGCCCGTTGGTGCTAGTATGGAGTCAGGGGATGGATGAAGCGGAGAGCCCCGTTTGGAGTGAGGCTGCAAAGGGCATGCCAAAGGAAGTGTTTTGCTGTGCCAAGACTCGTGCTGCGCACGCTTTGTGCTTGCAGTGAGAAACAGGTTCCTTGGTGTTTTCTGCGAAACGCTTTAGCAGCCCGTTGGTGCTAGTATGGAGTCAGGGGATGGATGAAGCGCAGAGCCCCGTTTGGAGTGAGGCTGCAAAGGGCATGCCAAAGGAAGTGTTTTGCTGTGCCAAGACTCGTGCTGCGCACGCTTTGTGCTTGCAGTGAGAAACAGGTTCCTTGGTGTTTTCTGCGAAACGCTTTAGCAGCCCGTTGGTGCTAGTGTGGAGTCAGGGGATGGATGAAGCGGAGAGCCCCGTTTGGAGTGAGGCTGCAAAGGGCATGCCAAAGGAAGTGTTTTGCTGTGCCAAGACTCGTGCTGCGCACGCTTTGTGCTTGGAGTGAGAAACAGGTTCCTTGGTGTTTTCTGCGAAACGCTTTAGCAGCCCGTTGGTGCTAGTGTGGAGTCAGGGGATGGATGAAGCGCAGAGCCCCGTTTGGAGTGAGGCTGCAAAGGGCATGCCAAAGGAAGTGTTTTGCTGTGCCAAGACTCGTGCTGCGCACGCTTTGTGCTTGGAGTGAGAAACAGGTTCCTTGGTGTTTTCTGCGAAACGCTTTAGCAGCCCGTTGGTGCTAGTATGGAGTCAGGGGATGGATGAAGCGCAGAGCCCCGTTTGGAGTGAGGCTGCAAAGGGCATGCCAAAGGAAGTGTTTTGCTGTGCCAAGACTCGTGCTGCGCACGCTTTGTGCTTGGAGTGAGAAACAGGTTCCTTGGTGTTTTCTGCGAAACGCTTTAGCAGCCCGTTGGTGCTAGTATGGAGTCAGGGGATGGATGAAGCGGAGAGCCCCGTTTGGAGTGAGGCTGCAAAGGGCATGCCAAAGGAAGTGTTTTGCTGTGCCAAGACTCGTGCTGCGCACGCTTTGTGCTTGGAGTGAGAAACAGGTTCCTTGGTGTTTTCTGCGAAACGCTTTAGCAGCCCGTTGGTGCTAGTGTGGAGTCAGGGGATGGATGAAGCGGAGAGCCCCGTTTGGAGTGAGGCTGCAAAGGGCATGCCAAAGGAAGTGTTTTGCTGTGCCAAGACTCGTGCTGCGCACGCTTTGTGCTTGGAGTGAGAAACAGGTTCCTTGGTGTTTTCTGCGAAACGCTTTAGCAGCCCGTTGGTGCTAGTATGGAGTCAGGGGATGGATGAAGCGCAGAGCCCCGTTTGGAGTGAGGCTGCAAAGGGCATGCCAAAGGAAGTGTTCTGCTGTGCCAAGACTCGTGCTGCGCACGCTTTGTGCTTGGAGTGAGAAACAGGTTCCTTGGTGTTTTCTGCGAAACGCTTTAGCAGCCCGTTGGTGCTAGTATGGAGTCAGGGGATGGATGAAGCGGAGAGCCCCGTTTGGAGTGAGGCTGCAAAGGGCATGCCAAAGGAAGTGTTCTGCTGTGCCAAGACTCGTGCTGCGCACGCTTTGTGCTTGGAGTGAGAAACAGGTTCTTTGGTGTTTTCTGCGAAACGCTTTAGCAGCCCGTTGGTGCTAGTATGGAGTCAGGGGATGGATGAAGCGGAGAGCCCCGTTTGGAGTGAGGCTGCAAAGGGCATGCCAAAGGAAGTGTTTTGCTGTGCCAAGACTCGTGCTGCGCACGCTTTGTGCTTGCAGTGAGAAACAGGTTCCTTGGTGTTTTCTGCGAAACGCTTTAGCAGCCCGTTGGTGCTAGTATGGAGTCAGGGGATGGATGAAGCGGAGAGCCCCGTTTGGAGTGAGGCTGCAAAGGGCATGCCAAAGGAAGTGTTTTGCTGTGCCAAGACTCGTGCTGCGCACGCTTTGTGCTTGCAGTGAGAAACAGGTTCCTTGGTGTTTTCTGCGAAACGCTTTAGCAGCCCGTTGGTGCTAGTATGGAGTCAGGGGATGGATGAAGCGCAGAGCCCCGTTTGGAGTGAGGCTGCAAAGGGCATGCCAAAGGAAGTGTTCTGCTGTGCCAAGACTCGTGCTGCGCACGCTTTGTGCTTGGAGTGAGAAACAGGTTCTTTGGTGTTTTCTGCGAAACGCTTTAGCAGCCCGTTGGTGCTAGTATGGAGTCAGGGGATGGATGAAGCGGAGAGCCCCGTTTGGAGTGAGGCTGCAAAGGGCATGCCAAAGGAAGTGTTTTGCTGTGCCAAGACTCGTGCTGCGCACGCTTTGTGCTTGGAGTGAGAAACAGGTTCCTTGGTGTTTTCTGCGAAACGCTTTAGCAGCCCGTTGGTGCTAGTATGGAGTCAGGGGATGGATGAAGCGGAGAGCCCCGTTTGGAGTGAGGCTGCAAAGGGCATGCCAAAGGAAGTGTTTTGCTGTGCCAAGACTCGTGCTGCGCACGCTTTGTGCTTGCAGTGAGAAACAGGTTCCTTGGTGTTTTCTGCGAAACGCTTTAGCAGCCCGTTGGTGCTAGTATGGAGTCAGGGGATGGATGAAGCGGAGAGCCCCGTTTGGAGTGAGGCTGCAAAGGGCATGCCAAAGGAAGTGTTTTGCTGTGCCAAGACTCGTGCTGCGCACGCTTTGTGCTTGCAGTGAGAAACAGGTTCCTTGGTGTTTTCTGCGAAACGCTTTAGCAGCCCGTTGGTGCTAGTATGGAGTCAGGGGATGGATGAAGCGCAGAGCCCCGTTTGGAGTGAGGCTGCAAAGGGCATGCCAAAGGAAGTGTTTTGCTGTGCCAAGACTCGTGCTGCGCACGCTTTGTGCTTGCAGTGAGAAACAGGTTCCTTGGTGTTTTCTGCGAAACGCTTTAGCAGCCCGTTGGTGCTAGTGTGGAGTCAGGGGATGGATGAAGCGGAGAGCCCCGTTTGGAGTGAGGCTGCAAAGGGCATGCCAAAGGAAGTGTTTTGCTGTGCCAAGACTCGTGCTGCGCACGCTTTGTGCTTGGAGTGAGAAACAGGTTCCTTGGTGTTTTCTGCGAAACGCTTTAGCAGCCCGTTGGTGCTAGTGTGGAGTCAGGGGATGGATGAAGCGCAGAGCCCCGTTTGGAGTGAGGCTGCAAAGGGCATGCCAAAGGAAGTGTTTTGCTGTGCCAAGACTCGTGCTGCGCACGCTTTGTGCTTGGAGTGAGAAACAGGTTCCTTGGTGTTTTCTGCGAAACGCTTTAGCAGCCCGTTGGTGCTAGTATGGAGTCAGGGGATGGATGAAGCGCAGAGCCCCGTTTGGAGTGAGGCTGCAAAGGGCATGCCAAAGGAAGTGTTTTGCTGTGCCAAGACTCGTGCTGCGCACGCTTTGTGCTTGGAGTGAGAAACAGGTTCCTTGGTGTTTTCTGCGAAACGCTTTAGCAGCCCGTTGGTGCTAGTATGGAGTCAGGGGATGGATGAAGCGGAGAGCCCCGTTTGGAGTGAGGCTGCAAAGGGCATGCCAAAGGAAGTGTTTTGCTGTGCCAAGACTCGTGCTGCGCACGCTTTGTGCTTGGAGTGAGAAACAGGTTCCTTGGTGTTTTCTGCGAAACGCTTTAGCAGCCCGTTGGTGCTAGTGTGGAGTCAGGGGATGGATGAAGCGGAGAGCCCCGTTTGGAGTGAGGCTGCAAAGGGCATGCCAAAGGAAGTGTTTTGCTGTGCCAAGACTCGTGCTGCGCACGCTTTGTGCTTGGAGTGAGAAACAGGTTCCTTGGTGTTTTCTGCGAAACGCTTTAGCAGCCCGTTGGTGCTAGTGTGGAGTCAGGGGATGGATGAAGCGGAGAGCCCCGTTTGGAGTGAGGCTGCAAAGGGCATGCCAAAGGAAGTGTTTTGCTGTGCCAAGACTCGTGCTGCGCACGCTTTGTGCTTGGAGTGAGAAACAGGTTCCTTGGTGTTTTCTGCGAAACGCTTTAGCAGCCCGTTGGTGCTAGTGTGGAGTCAGGGGATGGATGAAGCGGAGAGCCCCGTTTGGAGTGAGGCTGCAAAGGGCATGCCAAAGGAAGTGTTTTGCTGTGCCAAGACTCGTGCTGCGCACGCTTTGTGCTTGGAGTGAGAAACAGGTTCCTTGGTGTTTTCTGCGAAACGCTTTAGCAGCCCGTTGGTGCTAGTGTGGAGTCAGGGGATGGATGAAGCGGAGAGCCCCGTTTGGAGTGAGGCTGCAAAGGGCATGCCAAAGGAAGTGTTTTGCTGTGCCAAGACTCGTGCTGCGCACGCTTTGTGCTTGGAGTGAGAAACAGGTTCCTTGGTGTTTTCTGCGAAACGCTTTAGCAGCCCGTTGGTGCTAGTATGGAGTCAGGGGATGGATGAAGCGGAGAGCCCCGTTTGGAGTGAGGCTGCAAAGGGCATGCCAAAGGAAGTGTTTTGCTGTGCCAAGACTCGTGCTGCGCACGCTTTGTGCTTGCAGTGAGAAACAGGTTCCTTGGTGTTTTCTGCGAAACGCTTTAGCAGCCCGTTGGTGCTAGTATGGAGTCAGGGGATGGATGAAGCGGAGAGCAGGCTGCAAAGGGCATGCCAAAGGAAGTGTTTTCTGCCTCCCTGTGCCAAGACTCGTGCTGCGCACGCTTTGTGCTTGCAGTGAGAAACAGGTTCCTTGGTGTTTTCTGCGAAACGCTTTAGCAGCCCGTTGGTGCTAGTATGGAGTCAGGGGATGGATCGAAGCGCAGAGCCCCCGTTTGGAGTGAGGCTGCAAAGGGCATGCCAAAGGAAGTGTTTTGCTGTGCCAAGACTCGTGCTGCGCACGCTTTGTGCTTGGCAGTGAGAAACAGGTTCCTTGGTGTTTTCTGCGAAACGCTTTAGCAGCCCGTTGGTGCTAGTGTGGAGTCAGGGGATGGATGAAGCGCAGAGCCCCGTTTGGAGTGAGGCTGCAAAGGGCATGCCAAAGGAAGTGTTTTGCTGTGCCAAGACTCGTGCTGCGCACGCTTTGTGCTTGGAGTGAGAAACAGGTTCCTTGGTGTTTTCTGCGAAACGCTTTAGCAGCCCGTTGGTGCTAGTGTGGAGTCAGGGGATGGATGAAGCGCAGAGCCCCGTTTGGAGTGAGGCTGCAAAGGGCATGCCAAAGGAAGTGTTTTGCTGTGCCAAGACTCGTGCTGCGCACGCTTTGTGCTTGGAGTGAGAAACAGGTTCCTTGGTGTTTTCTGCGAAACGCTTTAGCAGCCCGTTGGTGCTAGTAGTGGAGTCAGGGGATGGATGAAGCGCAGAGCCCCCGTTTGGAGTGAGGCTGCAAAGGGCATGCCAAAGGAAGTGTTTTGCTGTGCCAAGACTCGTGCTGCGCACGCTTTGTGCTTGGAGTGAGAAACAGGTTCCTTGGTGTTTTCTGCGAAACGCTTTAGCAGCCCGTTGGTGCTAGTATGGAGTCAGGGGATGGATGAAGCGCAGAGCCCCGTTTGGAGTGAGGCTGCAAAGGGCATGCCAAAGGAAGTGTTTTGCTGTGCCAAGACTCGTGCTGCGCACGCTTTGTGCTTGGAGTGAGAAACAGGTTCCTTGGTGTTTTCTGCGAAACGCTTTAGCAGCCCGTTGGTGCTAGTGTGGAGTCAGGGGATGGATGAAGCGGCAGAGCCCCGTTTGGAGTGAGGCTGCAAAGGGCATGCCAAAGGAAGTGTTTTGCTGTGCCAAGACTCGTGCTGCGCACGCTTTGTGCTTGGAGTGAGAAACAGGTTCCTTGGTGTTTTCTGCGAAACGCTTTAGCAGCCCGTTGGTGCTAGTGTGGAGTCAGGGGATGGATGAAGCGGAGAGCCCCGTTTGGAGTGAGGCTGCAAAGGGCATGCCAAAGGAAGTGTTTTGCTGTGCCAAGACTCGTGCTGCGCACGCTTTGTGCTTGGAGTGAGAAACAGGTTCCTTGGTGTTTTCTGCGAAACGCTTTAGCAGCCCGTTGGTGCTAGTGATGGAGTCAGGGATGGATGAAGCGGAGAGCCCCGTTTGGAGTGAGGCTGCAAAGGGCATGCCAAAGGAAGTGTTTTGCTGTGCCAAGACTCGTGCTGCGCACGCTTTGTGCTTGGAGTGAGAAACAGGTTCCTTGGTGTTTTCTGCGAAACGCTTTAGCAGCCCGTTGGTGCTAGTGTGGAGTCAGGGGATGGATGAAGCGGAGAGCCCCGTTTGGAGTGAGGCTGCAAAGGGCATGCCAAAGGAAGTGTTTTGCTGTGCCAAGACTCGTGCTGCGCACGCTTTGTGCTTGGAGTGAGAAACAGGTTCCTTGGTGTTTTCTGCGAAACGCTTTAGCAGCCCGTTGGTGCTAGTGTGGAGTCAGGGGATGGATGAAGCGGAGAGCCCCGTTTGGAGTGAGGCTGCAAAGGGCATGCCAAAGGAAGTGTTTTGCTGTGCCAAGACTCGTGCTGCGCACGCTTTGTGCTTGGAGTGAGAAACAGGTTCCTTGGTGTTTTCTGCGAAACGCTTTAGCAGCCCGTTGGTGCTAGTGTGGAGTTAGGGGATGGATGAAGCGGAGAGCCCCGTTTGGAGTGAGGCTGCAAAGGGCATGCCAAAGGAAGTGTTTTGCTGTGCCAAGACTCGTGCTGCGCACGCTTTGTGCTTGGAGTGAGAAACAGGTTCCTTGGTGTTTTCTGCGAAACGCTTTAGCAGCCCGTTGGTGCTAGTGTGGAGTCAGGGGATGGATGAAGCGGAGAGCCCCGTTTGGAGTGAGGCTGCAAAGGGCATGCCAAAGGAAGTGTTTTGCTGTGCCAAGACTCGTGCTGCGCACGCTTTGTGCTTGGAGTGAGAAACAGGTTCCTTGGTGTTTTCTGCGAAACGCTTTAGCAGCCCGTTGGTGCTAGTATGGAGTCAGGGGATGGATGAAGCGGAGAGCCCCGTTTGGAGTGAGGCTGCAAAGGGCATGCCAAAGGAAGTGTTTTGCTGTGCCAAGACTCGTGCTGCGCACGCTTTGTGCTTGGAGTGAGAAACAGGTTCCTTGGTGTTTTCTGCGAAACGCTTTAGCAGCCCGTTGGTGCTAGTGTGGAGTCAGGGGATGGATGAAGCGGAGAGCCCCGTTTGGAGTGAGGCTGCAAAGGGCATGCCAAAGGAAGTGTTTTGCTGTGCCAAGACTCGTGCTGCGCACGCTTTGTGCTTGGAGTGAGAAACAGGTTCCTTGGTGTTTTCTGCGAAACGCTTTAGCAGCCCGTTGGTGCTAGTATGGAGTCAGGGGATGGATGAAGCGCAGAGCCCCGTTTGGAGTGAGGCTGCAAAGGGCATGCCAAAGGAAGTGTTTTGCTGTGCCAAGACTCGTGCTGCGCACTGCTTTGTGCTTGGAGTGAGAAACAGGTTCCTTGGTGTTTTCTGCGAAACGCTTTAGCAGCCCGTTGGTGCTAGTATGGAGTCAGGGGATGGATGAAGCGGAGAGCCCCGTTTGGAGTGAGGCTGCAAAGGGCATGCCAAAGGAAGTGTTTTGCTGTGCCAAGACTCGTGCTGCGCACGCTTTGTGCTTGGAGTGAGAAACAGGTTCCTTGGTGTTTTCTGCGAAACGCTTTAGCAGCCCGTTGGTGCTAGTATGGAGTCAGGGGATGGATGAAGCGCAGAGCCCCGTTTGGAGTGAGGCTGCAAAGGGCATGCCAAAGGCAGTGTTTTGCTGTGCCAAGACTCGTGCTGCGCACGCTTTGTGCTTGGAGTGAGAAACAGGTTCCTTGGTGTTTTCTGCGAAACGCTTTAGCAGCCCGTTGGTGCTAGTATGGAGTCAGGGGATGGATGAAGCGGAGAGCCCCGTTTGGAGTGAGGCTGCAAAGGGCATGCCAAAGGAAGTGTTTTGCTGTGCCAAGACTCGTGCTGCGCACGCTTTGTGCTTGGAGTGAGAAACAGGTTCCTTGGTGTTTTCTGCGAAACGCTTTAGCAGCCCGTTGGTGCTAGTATGGAGTCAGGGGATGGATGAAGCGGAGAGCCCCGTTTGGAGTGAGGCTGCAAAGGGCATGCCAAAGGAAGTGTTTTGCTGTGCCAAGACTCGTGCTGCGCACGCTTTGTGCTTGGAGTGAGAAACAGGTTCCTTGGTGTTTTCTGCGAAACGCTTTAGCAGCCCGTTGGTGCTAGTATGGAGTCAGGGGATGGATGAAGCGGAGAGCCCCGTTTGGAGTGAGGCTGCAAAGGGCATGCCAAAGGAAGTGTTTTGCTGTGCCAAGACTCGTGCTGCGCACGCTTTGTGCTTGGAGTGAGAAACAGGTTCCTTGGTGTTTTCTGCGAAACGCTTTAGCAGCCCGTTGGTGCTAGTATGGAGTCAGGGGATGGATGAAGCGCAGAGCCCCGTTTGGAGTGAGGCTGCAAAGGGCATGCCAAAGGAAGTGTTTTGCTGTGCCAAGACTCGTGCTGCGCACGCTTTGTGCTTGGAGTGAGAAACAGGTTCCTTGGTGTTTTCTGCGAAACGCTTTAGCAGCCCGTTGGTGCTAGTATGGAGTCAGGGGATGGATGAAGCGGAGAGCCCCGTTTGGAGTGAGGCTGCAAAGGGCATGCCAAAGGAAGTGTTTTGCTGTGCCAAGACTCGTGCTGCGCACGCTTTGTGCTTGGAGTGAGAAACAGGTTCCTTGGTGTTTTCTGCGAAACGCTTTAGCAGCCCGTTGGTGCTAGTATGGAGTCAGGGGATGGATGAAGCGGAGAGCCCCGTTTGGAGTGAGGCTGCAAAGGGCATGCCAAAGGAAGTGTTTTGCTGTGCCAAGACTCGTGCTGCGCACGCTTTGTGCTTGGAGTGAGAAACAGGTTCCTTGGTGTTTTCTGCGAAACGCTTTAGCAGCCCGTTGGTGCTAGTATGGAGTCAGGGGATGGATGAAGCGGAGAGCCCCGTTTGGAGTGAGGCTGCAAAGGGCATGCCAAAGGAAGTGTTCTGCTGTGCCAAGACTCGTGCTGCGCACGCTTTGTGCTTGGAGTGAGAAACAGGTTCTTTGGTGTTTTCTGCGAAACGCTTTAGCAGCCCGTTGGTGCTAGTATGGAGTCAGGGGATGGATGAAGCGGAGAGCCCCGTTTGGAGTGAGGCTGCAAAGGGCATGCCAAAGGAAGTGTTTTGCTGTGCCAAGACTCGTGCTGCGCACGCTTTGTGCTTGGAGTGAGAAACAGGTTCCTTGGTGTTTTCTGCGAAACGCTTTAGCAGCCCGTTGGTGCTAGTATGGAGTCAGGGGATGGATGAAGCGGAGAGCCCCGTTTGGAGTGAGGCTGCAAAGGGCATGCCAAAGGAAGTGTTTTGCTGTGCCAAGACTCGTGCTGCGCACGCTTTGTGCTTGCAGTGAGAAACAGGTTCCTTGGTGTTTTCTGCGAAATGCTTTAGCAGCCCGTTGGTGCTAGTATGGAGTCAGGGGATGGATGAAGCGCAGAGCCCCGTTTGGAGTGAGGCTGCAAAGGGCATGCCAAAGGAAGTGTTTTGCTGTGCCAAGACTCGTGCTGCGCACGCTTTGTGCTTGGAGTGAGAAACAGGTTCCTTGGTGTTTTCTGCGAAACGCTTTAGCAGCCCGTTGGTGCTAGTGTGGAGTCAGGGGATGGATGAAGCGCAGAGCCCCGTTTGGAGTGAGGCTGCAAAGGGCATGCCAAAGGAAGTGTTTTGCTGTGCCAAGACTCGTGCTGCGCACGCTTTGTGCTTGGAGTGAGAAACAGGTTCCTTGGTGTTTTCTGCGAAACGCTTTAGCAGCCCGTTGGTGCTAGTATGGAGTCAGGGGATGGATGAAGCGGAGAGCCCCGTTTGGAGTGAGGCTGCAAAGGGCATGCCAAAGGAAGTGTTTTGCTGTGCCAAGACTCGTGCTGCGCACGCTTTGTGCTTGCAGTGAGAAACAGGTTCCTTGGTGTTTTCTGCGAAATGCTTTAGCAGCCCGTTGGTGCTAGTATGGAGTCAGGGGATGGATGAAGCGCAGAGCCCCGTTTGGAGTGAGGCTGCAAAGGGCATGCCAAAGGAAGTGTTTTGCTGTGCCAAGACTCGTGCTGCGCACGCTTTGTGCTTGCAGTGAGAAACAGGTTCCTTGGTGTTTTCTGCGAAACGCTTTAGCAGCCCGTTGGTGCTAGTGTGGAGTCAGGGGATGGATGAAGCGCAGAGCCCCGTTTGGAGTGAGGCTGCAAAGGGCATGCCAAAGGAAGTGTTTTGCTGTGCCAAGACTCGTGCTGCGCACGCTTTGTGCTTGGAGTGAGAAACAGGTTCCTTGGTGTTTTCTGCGAAACGCTTTAGCAGCCCGTTGGTGCTAGTATGGAGTCAGGGGATGGATGAAGCGCAGAGCCCCGTTTGGAGTGAGGCTGCAAAGGGCATGCCAAAGGAAGTGTTTTGCTGTGCCAAGACTCGTGCTGCGCACAGCTTTGTGCTTGGAGTGAGAAACAGGTTCCTTGGTGTTTTCTGCGAAACGCTTTAGCAGCCCGTTGGTGCTAGTGTGGAGTCAGGGGATGGATGAAGCGGAGAGCCCCGTTTGGAGTGAGGCTGCAAAGGGCATGCCAAAGGAAGTGTTTTGCTGTGCCAAGACTCGTGCTGCGCACAGCTTTGTGCTTGGAGTGAGAAACAGGTTCCTTGGTGTTTTCTGCGAAACGCTTTAGCAGCCCGTTGGTGCTAGTGTGGAGTCAGGGGATGGATGAAGCGGAGAGCCCCGTTTGGAGTGAGGCTGCAAAGGGCATGCCAAAGGAAGTGTTTTGCTGTGCCAAGACTCGTGCTGCGCACGCTTTGTGCTTGGAGTGAGAAACAGGTTCCTTGGTGTTTCCTGCGAAACGCTTTAGCAGCCCGTTGGTGCTAGTATGGAGTCAGGGGATGGATGAAGCGGAGAGCCCCGTTTGGAGTGAGGCTGCAAAGGGCATGCCAAAGGAAGTGTTCTGCTGTGCCAAGACTCGTGCTGCGCACGCTTTGTGCTTGGAGTGAGAAACAGGTTCCTTGGTGTTTTCTGCGAAACGCTTTAGCAGCCCGTTGGTGCTAGTGTGGAGTCAGGGGATGGATGAAGCGGAGAGCCCCGTTTGGAGTGAGGCTGCAAAGGGCATGCCAAAGGAAGTGTTTTGCTGTGCCAAGACTCGTGCTGCGCACGCTTTGTGCTTGGAGTGAGAAACAGGTTCCTTGGTGTTTTCTGCGAAACGCTTTAGCAGCCCGTTGGTGCTAGTGTGGAGTCAGGGGATGGATGAAGCGGAGAGCCCCGTTTGGAGTGAGGCTGCAAAGGGCATGCCAAAGGAAGTGTTTTGCTGTGCCAAGACTCGTGCTGCGCACGCTTTGTGCTTGGAGTGAGAAACAGGTTCCTTGGTGTTTTCTGCGAAACGCTTTAGCAGCCCGTTGGTGCTAGTATGGAGTCAGGGGATGGATGAAGCGGAGAGCCCCGTTTGGAGTGAGGCTGCAAAGGGCATGCCAAAGGAAGTGTTTTGCTGTGCCAAGACTCGTGCTGCGCACGCTTTGTGCTTGGAGTGAGAAACAGGTTCCTTGGTGTTTTCTGCGAAACGCTTTAGCAGCCCGTTGGTGCTAGTGTGGAGTCAGAGGATGGATGAAGCGGAGAGCCCCGTTTGGAGTGAGGCTGCAAAGGGCATGCCAAAGGAAGTGTTTTGCTGTGCCAAGACTCGTGCTGCGCACGCTTTGTGCTTGGAGTGAGAAACAGGTTCCTTGGTGTTTTCTGCGAAACGCTTTAGCAGCCCGTTGGTGCTAGTGTGGAGTCAGGGGATGGATGAAGCGGAGAGCCCCGTTTGGAGTGAGGCTGCAAAGGGCATGCCAAAGGAAGTGTTTTGCTGTGCCAAGACTCGTGCTGCGCACGCTTTGTGCTTGGAGTGAGAAACAGGTTCCTTGGTGTTTTCTGCGAAACGCTTTAGCAGCCCGTTGGTGCTAGTGTGGAGTCAGGGGATGGATGAAGCGGAGAGCCCCGTTTGGAGTGAGGCTGCAAAGGGCATGCCAAAGGCAGTGTTTTGCTGTGCCAAGACTCGTGCTGCGCACGCTTTGTGCTTGGAGTGAGAAACAGGTTCCTTGGTGTTTTCTGCGAAACGCTTTAGCAGCCCGTTGGCTGCTAAAGCGTTTCGCAGAAAACACCAAGGAACCTGTTTCTCACTCCAAGCACAAAGCGTGCGCAGCACGAGTCTTGGCACAGCAAACACTGCCTTTGGCATGCCTTTGCAGCCTCACTCCAAACGGGGCTCTCCGCTTCATCCATCCCCTGACTCCACACTAGCACCAACGGGCTGCTAAAGCGTTTCGCAGAAAACACCAAGGAACCTGTTTCTCACTCCAAGCACAAAGCGTGCGCAGCACGAGTCTTGGCACAGCAAAACACTTCCTTTGGCATGCCCTTTGCAGCCTCACTCCAAACGGGGCTCTCCGCTTCATCCATCCCCTGACTCCACACTAGCACCAACGGGCTGCTAAAGCGTTTCGCAGAAAACACCAAGGAACCTGTTTCTCACTCCAAGCACAAAGCGTGCGCAGCACGAGTCTTGGCACAGCAAAACACTTCCTTTGGCATGCCCTTTGCAGCCTCACTCCAAACGGGGCTCTCCGCTTCATCCATCCTCTGACTCCACACTAGCACCAACGGGCTGCTAAAGCGTTTCGCAGAAAACACCAAGGAACCTGTTTCTCACTCCAAGCACAAAGCGTGCGCAGCACGAGTCTTGGCACAGCAAAACACTTCCTTTGGCATGCCCTTTGCAGCCTCACTCCAAACGGGGCTCTCCGCTTCATCCATCCCCTGACTCCATACTAGCACCAACGGGCTGCTAAAGCGTTTCGCAGAAAACACCAAGGAACCTGTTTCTCACTCCAAGCACAAAGCGTGCGCAGCACGAGTCTTGGCACAGCAAAACACTTCCTTTGGCATGCCCTTTGCAGCCTCACTCCAAACGGGGCTCTCCGCTTCATCCATCCCCTGACTCCACACTAGCACCAACGGGCTGCTAAAGCGTTTCGCAGAAAACACCAAGGAACCTGTTTCTCACTCCAAGCACAAAGCGTGCGCAGCACGAGTCTTGGCACAGCAAAACACTTCCTTTGGCATGCCCTTTGCAGCCTCACTCCAAACGGGGCTCTCCGCTTCATCCATCCCCTGACTCCACACTAGCACCAACGGGCTGCTAAAGCGTTTCGCAGAAAACACCAAGGAACCTGTTTCTCACTCCAAGCACAAAGCGTGCGCAGCACGAGTCTTGGCACAGCAGAAACACTTCCTTTGGCATGCCCTTTGCAGCCTCACTCCAAACGGGGCTCTCCGCTTCATCCATCCCCTGACTCCATACTAGCACCAACGGGCTGCTAAAGCGTTTCGCAGAAAACACCAAGGAACCTGTTTCTCACTCCAAGCACAAAGCGTGCGCAGCACGAGTCTTGGCACAGCAAAACACTTCCTTTGGCATGCCCTTTGCAGCCTCACTCCAAACGGGGCTCTCCGCTTCATCCATCCCCTGACTCCACACTAGCACCAACGGGCTGCTAAAGCGTTTCGCAGAAAACACCAAGGAACCTGTTTCTCACTCCAAGCACAAAGCGTGCGCAGCACGAGTCTTGGCACAGCAAAACACTTCCTTTGGCATGCCCTTTGCAGCCTCACTCCAAACGGGGCTCTCCGCTTCATCCATCCCCTGACTCCACACTAGCACCAACGGGCTGCTAAAGCGTTTCGCAGAAAACACCAAGGAACCTGTTTCTCACTCCAAGCACAAAGCGTGCGCAGCACGAGTCTTGGCACAGCAAAACACTTCCTTTGGCATGCCCTTTGCAGCCTCACTCCAAACGGGGCTCTGCGCTTCATCCATCCCCTGACTCCATACTAGCACCAACGGGCTGCTAAAGCGTTTCGCAGAAAACACCAAGGAACCTGTTTCTCACTCCAAGCACAAAGCGTGCGCAGCACGAGTCTTGGCACAGCAAAACACTTCCTTTGGCATGCCCTTTGCAGCCTCACTCCAAACGGGGCTCTGCGCTTCATCCATCCCCTGACTCCACACTAGCACCAACGGGCTGCTAAAGCGTTTCGCAGAAAACACCAAGGAACCTGTTTCTCACTGCAAGCACAAAGCGTGCGCAGCACGAGTCTTGGCACAGCAAAACACTTCCTTTGGCATGCCCTTTGCAGCCTCACTCCAAACGGGGCTCTGCGCTTCATCCATCCCCTGACTCCATACTAGCACCAACGGGCTGCTAAAGCGTTTCGCAGAAAACACCAAGGAACCTGTTTCTCACTGCAAGCACAAAGCGTGCGCAGCACGAGTCTTGGCACAGCAAAACACTTCCTTTGGCATGCCCTTTGCAGCCTCACTCCAAACGGGGCTCTGCGCTTCATCCATCCCCTGACTCCATACTAGCACCAACGGGCTGCTAAAGCGTTTCGCAGAAAACACCAAGGAACCTGTTTCTCACTCCAAGCACAAAGCGTGCGCAGCACGAGTCTTGGCACAGCAAAACACTTCCTTTGGCATGCCCTTTGCAGCCTCACTCCAAACGGGGCTCTGCGCTTCATCCATCCCCTGACTCCACACTAGCACCAACGGGCTGCTAAAGCGTTTCGCAGAAAACACCAAGGAACCTGTTTCTCACTCCAAGCACAAAGCGTGCGCAGCACGAGTCTTGGCACAGCAAAACACTTCCTTTGGCATGCCCTTTGCAGCCTCACTCCAAACGGGGCTCTGCGCTTCATCCATCCCCTGACTCCATACTAGCACCAACGGGCTGCTAAAGCATTTCGCAGAAAACACCAAGGAACCTGTTTCTCACTGCAAGCACAAAGCGTGCGCAGCACGAGTCTTGGCACAGCAAAACACTTCCTTTGGCATGCCCTTTGCAGCCTCACTCCAAACGGGGCTCTCCGCTTCATCCATCCCCTGACTCCATACTAGCACCAACGGGCTGCTAAAGCGTTTCGCAGAAAACACCAAGGAACCTGTTTCTCACTCCAAGCACAAAGCGTGCGCAGCACGAGTCTTGGCACAGCAAAACACTTCCTTTGGCATGCCCTTTGCAGCCTCACTCCAAACGGGGCTCTCCGCTTCATCCATCCCCTGACTCCATACTAGCACCAACGGGCTGCTAAAGCGTTTCGCAGAAAACACCAAAGAACCTGTTTCTCACTCCAAGCACAAAGCGTGCGCAGCACGAGTCTTGGCACAGCAGAACACTTCCTTTGGCATGCCCTTTGCAGCCTCACTCCAAACGGGGCTCTCCGCTTCATCCATCCCCTGACTCCATACTAGCACCAACGGGCTGCTAAAGCGTTTCGCAGAAAACACCAAGGAACCTGTTTCTCACTCCAAGCACAAAGCGTGCGCAGCACGAGTCTTGGCACAGCAAAACACTTCCTTTGGCATGCCCTTTGCAGCCTCACTCCAAACGGGGCTCTCCGCTTCATCCATCCCCTGACTCCATACTAGCACCAACGGGCTGCTAAAGCGTTTCGCAGAAAACACCAAGGAACCTGTTTCTCACTCCAAGCACAAAGCGTGCGCAGCACGAGTCTTGGCACAGCAAAACACTTCCTTTGGCATGCCCTTTGCAGCCTCACTCCAAACGGGGCTCTCCGCTTCATCCATCCCCTGACTCCATACTAGCACCAACGGGCTGCTAAAGCGTTTCGCAGAAAACACCAAGGAACCTGTTTCTCACTCCAAGCACAAAGCGTGCGCAGCACGAGTCTTGGCACAGCAAAACACTTCCTTTGGCATGCCCTTTGCAGCCTCACTCCAAACGGGGCTCTGCGCTTCATCCATCCCCTGACTCCATACTAGCACCAACGGGCTGCTAAAGCGTTTCGCAGAAAACACCAAGGAACCTGTTTCTCACTCCAAGCACAAAGCGTGCGCAGCACGAGTCTTGGCACAGCAAAACACTTCCTTTGGCATGCCCTTTGCAGCCTCACTCCAAACGGGGCTCTCCGCTTCATCCATCCCCTGACTCCATACTAGCACCAACGGGCTGCTAAAGCGTTTCGCAGAAAACACCAAGGAACCTGTTTCTCACTCCAAGCACAAAGCGTGCGCAGCACGAGTCTTGGCACAGCAAAACACTTCCTTTGGCATGCCCTTTGCAGCCTCACTCCAAACGGGGCTCTCCGCTTCATCCATCCCCTGACTCCATACTAGCACCAACGGGCTGCTAAAGCGTTTCGCAGAAAACACCAAGGAACCTGTTTCTCACTCCAAGCACAAAGCGTGCGCAGCACGAGTCTTGGCACAGCAAAACACTTCCTTTGGCATGCCCTTTGCAGCCTCACTCCAAACGGGGCTCTCCGCTTCATCCATCCCCTGACTCCATACTAGCACCAACGGGCTGCTAAAGCGTTTCGCAGAAAACACCAAGGAACCTGTTTCTCACTCCAAGCACAAAGCGTGCGCAGCACGAGTCTTGGCACAGCAAAACACTGCCTTTGGCATGCCCTTTGCAGCCTCACTCCAAACGGGGCTCTGCGCTTCATCCATCCCCTGACTCCATACTAGCACCAACGGGCTGCTAAAGCGTTTCGCAGAAAACACCAAGGAACCTGTTTCTCACTCCAAGCACAAAGCGTGCGCAGCACGAGTCTTGGCACAGCAAAACACTTCCTTTGGCATGCCCTTTGCAGCCTCACTCCAAACGGGGCTCTCCGCTTCATCCATCCCCTGACTCCATACTAGCACCAACGGGCTGCTAAAGCGTTTCGCAGAAAACACCAAGGAACCTGTTTCTCACTCCAAGCACAAAGCGTGCGCAGCACGAGTCTTGGCACAGCAAAACACTTCCTTTGGCATGCCCTTTGCAGCCTCACTCCAAACGGGGCTCTGCGCTTCATCCATCCCCTGACTCCATACTAGCACCAACGGGCTGCTAAAGCGTTTCGCAGAAAACACCAAGGAACCTGTTTCTCACTCCAAGCACAAAGCGTGCGCAGCACGAGTCTTGGCACAGCAAAACACTTCCTTTGGCATGCCCTTTGCAGCCTCACTCCAAACGGGGCTCTCCGCTTCATCCATCCCCTGACTCCACACTAGCACCAACGGGCTGCTAAAGCGTTTCGCAGAAAACACCAAGGAACCTGTTTCTCACTCCAAGCACAAAGCGTGCGCAGCACGAGTCTTGGCACAGCAAAACACTTCCTTTGGCATGCCCTTTGCAGCCTCACTCCAAACGGGGCTCTCCGCTTCATCCATCCCCTGACTCCATACTAGCACCAACGGGCTGCTAAAGCGTTTCGCAGAAAACACCAAGGAACCTGTTTCTCACTCCAAGCACAAAGCGTGCGCAGCACGAGTCTTGGCACAGCAAAACACTTCCTTTGGCATGCCCTTTGCAGCCTCACTCCAAACGGGGCTCTCCGCTTCATCCATCCCCTGACTCCACACTAGCACCAACGGGCTGCTAAAGCGTTTCGCAGAAAACACCAAGGAACCTGTTTCTCACTCCAAGCACAAAGCGTGCGCAGCACGAGTCTTGGCACAGCAAAACACTTCCTTTGGCATGCCCTTTGCAGCCTCACTCCAAACGGGGCTCTCCGCTTCATCCATCCCCTGACTCCACACTAGCACCAACGGGCTGCTAAAGCGTTTCGCAGAAAACACCAAGGAACCTGTTTCTCACTCCAAGCACAAAGCGTGCGCAGCACGAGTCTTGGCACAGCAAAACACTTCCTTTGGCATGCCCTTTGCAGCCTCACTCCAAACGGGGCTCTCCGCTTCATCCATCCCCTGACTCCACACTAGCACCAACGGGCTGCTAAAGCGTTTCGCAGAAAACACCAAGGAACCTGTTTCTCACTCCAAGCACAAAGCGTGCGCAGCACGAGTCTTGGCACAGCAAAACACTTCCTTTGGCATGCCCTTTGCAGCCTCACTCCAAACGGGGCTCTCCGCTTCATCCATCCCCTGACTCCACACTAGCACCAACGGGCTGCTAAAGCGTTTCGCAGAAAACACCAAGGAACCTGTTTCTCACTCCAAGCACAAAGCGTGCGCAGCACGAGTCTTGGCACAGCAAAACACTTCCTTTGGCATGCCCTTTGCAGCCTCACTCCAAACGGGGCTCTCCGCTTCATCCATCCCCTGACTCCATACTAGCACCAACGGGCTGCTAAAGCGTTTCGCAGAAAACACCAAGGAACCTGTTTCTCACTCCAAGCACAAAGCGTGCGCAGCACGAGTCTTGGCACAGCAAAACACTTCCTTTGGCATGCCCTTTGCAGCCTCACTCCAAACGGGGCTCTCCGCTTCATCCATCCCCTGACTCCACACTAGCACCAACGGGCTGCTAAAGCGTTTCGCAGAAAACACCAAGGAACCTGTTTCTCACTCCAAGCACAAAGCGTGCGCAGCACGAGTCTTGGCACAGCAAAACACTTCCTTTGGCATGCCCTTTGCAGCCTCACTCCAAACGGGGCTCTCCGCTTCATCCATCCCCTGACTCCACACTAGCACCAACGGGCTGCTAAAGCGTTTCGCAGAAAACACCAAGGAACCTGTTTCTCACTCCAAGCACAAAGCGTGCGCAGCACGAGTCTTGGCACAGCAAAACACTTCCTTTGGCATGCCCTTTGCAGCCTCACTCCAAACGGGGCTCTGCGCTTCATCCATCCCCTGACTCCACTACTAGCACCAACGGGCTGCTAAAGCGTTTCGCAGAAAACACCAAGGAACCTGTTTCTCACTCCAAGCACAAAGCGTGCGCAGCACGAGTCTTGGCACAGCAAAACACTTCCTTTGGCATGCCCTTTGCAGCCTCACTCCAAACGGGGCTCTGCGCTTCATCCATCCCCTGACTCCACTACTAGCACCAACGGGCTGCTAAAGCGTTTCGCAGAAAACACCAAGGAACCTGTTTCTCACTCCAAGCACAAAGCGTGCGCAGCACGAGTCTTGGCACAGCAAAACACTTCCTTTGGCATGCCCTTTGCAGCCTCACTCCAAACGGGGCTCTGCGCTTCATCCATCCCCTGACTCCACACTAGCACCAACGGGCTGCTAAAGCGTTTCGCAGAAAACACCAAGGAACCTGTTTCTCACTCCAAGCACAAAGCGTGCGCAGCACGAGTCTTGGCACAGCAAAACACTTCCTTTGGCATGCCCTTTGCAGCCTCACTCCAAACGGGGCTCTGCGCTTCATCCATCCCCTGACTCCACACTAGCACCAACGGGCTGCTAAAGCGTTTCGCAGAAAACACCAAGGAACCTGTTTCTCACTCCAAGCACAAAGCGTGCGCAGCACGAGTCTTGGCACAGCAAAACACTTCCTTTGGCATGCCCTTTGCAGCCTCACTCCAAACGGGGCTCTGCGCTTCATCCATCCCCTGACTCCATACTAGCACCAACGGGCTGCTAAAGCGTTTCGCAGAAAACACCAAGGAACCTGTTTCTCACTGCAAGCACAAAGCGTGCGCAGCACGAGTCTTGGCACAGCAAAACACTTCCTTTGGCATGCCCTTTGCAGCCTC
>NW_028290121.1:0-19008 GCF_059628265.1 Tinamus guttatus
GGAGGATAATTTTTCTGTGAGTATGAGGGTTAGAATGTATAGGACTAGGCTGCAGATGGCCAGTGCTACTATTAGAGCGTGGTCATGGAATTCGACTAGTTCTTCTATGATTGGGGATGATGCGTCTTGGAATCCAAGTTGGGATGGGTTGGCCACGTGAGATGTACAGGGGTTTAACCTGTGATTTGGTCTTGACAAGGCCATGTAATAGATTTACTAACTTCTCATAAGAAAGAAGCATAAGTGGTTAGTGCGGTTGGCTTGAAACCAACATGAGGAGGTTCGATTCCTTCCTTTCTTGGACTTGAACATATGCTGGTTCTTCAAAGGTGTGGTGAGGGGGTGGGCAGCCGTGGATTCATTCGATGTTTGTAGGGGTCAGTTCAGGTTGTTGGATTTTACGCTTAGAAGAAAATGCCTCTCAGATAATGAACATGAGTATAATGACAGCCGTTATGGAGATTAGGGAGCCAATGGAGGATATGGTGTTTCAAATGGTGTAGGCATCTGGGTAGTCAGAGTATCGTCGTGGTATTCCGGCTAGTCCTAGAAAGTGCTGTGGGAAAAAGGTTAGGTTAACTCCTGTGAATATGACTCCAAAGTGGGCTTTTGTTCAGGTTGGGTGTAGGGTGAATCCTGTGAATAGGGGGAATCAGTGTGTGAATCCGGCTAAGATAGCGAATACGGCTCCTATGGATAGGACATAGTGGAAGTGTGCAACTACGTAGTATGTGTCGTGTAGAGCAATGTCAAGTGAGGAGTTGGCTAGTACGATGCCAGTAAGTCCTCCAATGGTAAAGAGGAAAATAAAGCCTAGGGCTCAGAGGATTGGAGGGTCTCATTTGATTGTACCTCCATGAAGGGTAGCTAGTCAGCTAAAGACTTTGATACCAGTGGGGATGGCAATAATTATAGTGGCGGATGTAAAGTAGGCTCGTGTATCAACGTCTATTCCGACGGTAAATATATGGTGAGCTCATACGATGAAGCCTAGGAATCCAATGGATAGTATGGCTCAGACTATTCCTATATATCCGAAGGGTTCTTTTTTTCCAGCGTAATAGGCAACTACATGGGAGATAATTCCGAATCCTGGGAGAATGAGGATATAAACTTCTGGGTGGCCAAAAAATCAGAATAGATGTTGGTATAGAATAGGGTCTCCTCCTCCTGCAGGGTCGAAGAATGAGGTATTGAGATTTCGGTCAGTAAGGAGCATAGTAATGCCAGCAGCTAGTACTGGGAGGGATAATAGTAGGAGGATAGCAGTAATTAGGACGGATCACACAAATAGTGGGGTTTGGTATTGTGATAAGGCTGGGGGTTTTATATTGATAGCGGTAGTAATAAAGTTAATTGCTCCGAGGATAGAAGATACTCCAGCGAGATGTAAGGAGAAGATAGCTAGGTCTACAGAGGGACCTGCGTGGGCTATATTCCCGGCTAGTGGGGGGTAGACGGTTCATCCAGTACCCGCTCCAGCTTCAATAGTGGATGAGGCTAGTAGGAGTAGAAATGATGGTGGTAGGAGTCAGAAGCTTATGTTGTTCATTCGGGGGAAGGCCATATCAGGGGCTCCAATTATAAGTGGAACTAATCAGTTCCCAAAGCCGCCAATTATTACTGGTATAACTATGAAGAAAATTATAACGAAGGCATGGGCTGTTACGATGACGTTGTAAATTTGGTCATCACCTAGTAAAGTGCCTGGTTGGCCAAGTTCAGCGCGGATTAGTAGGCTTAGGGCTGTGCCTACTATACCTGCTCATGCACCAAAAATAAGGTACAATGTACCGATATCTTTATGGTTTGTTGAGAATAATCATCGATTGATAAAGGTCACAGGTAAGATGGCTGAGAGATTAGGCGTTAGGCTGTAGTCCTTTTTACAGAGGTTCAAGTCCTCTTCTTATCGGCTTTGTAGTGAAGTTCATGTTGGGTTGCAAACCCATCGATGTGCAATAGAAGTGCACCGAAGCCTGGTAGGCAGAAGCCTGTTGGATGGGGCACTTAGCTGTTAACTAAGGGGTTGTGGGATCAAAGCCCACCTGTCTAGTGAGGCTTTAGCTTAATAAAAGCGTCCGATTTGCATTCGGGAGATACAGGTTAATGTCCTGTTGGCTTTAGCAGAAACTAAGAGGATTTAACTCTTATTTAAAGCTTTGAAGGCCTTTGGTTTATCTATTATCCTAAGTTTCTAGAACAAGGAGAAGATTATGGGGGATAGGGGGATGAGGGTGATGCAGAGAGAAGTAAGAATTGCGGTGGGGGTATGGGAGGCTTTATTAATATATCATAATTTTATGTAATTAGAGGAGTTCGGGGCCAGAGTAATTGTGGAATGATATGTTAGGCGTAAGTAGAAGAATAATCCCAGGAGCGAGAGTATGGAGATGACAATGGCTGTGGGTGTCATTTCTTGAATAGTTAATTCTTGGAGGATTATTCATTTGGGTAAGAAGCCCAATAGTGGGGGGAGTCCCGCTAGGGATAGGAGAGTTAGTATTAGGCTGGTATTCAGTGCTGGAGCTTTGGTCCATGAGGTTATTAGTATGGAGAGATTTGTAGCTTTGGTTATATTTAATGAGAGGAATACAGGCGTTGTTATGATTATATATAAGTAGAAGGTTAAGATGGCAAGGTTGGGGTTATAGATGATGATTGTAGTAGTTCAGCCAAGGTGGGAGATAGAGGAGAAGGCTAGGATTTTTCGGGTTTGGGTTTGATTTAATCCCATTCATCCGCCGATCATTGTGGAGGCAATAGCTATAGTTATGATGATGGTAGGGTTTAGTGAGGGTGCGATAAGGATTAGGATTGTTAGTGGTGGGAGTTTGATTATTGTCGATAGTAGAAGAGCAGTGATTAGTGAGGTTCCTTGTAGTACTTCTGGGAACCAAAAGTGGAAGGGTACTAGACCCAGTTTTATGGCGATAGAGGCTGTCAGTAATAAGGAGGATGTGGGATTGGTTAATTGGGTAATGTCTCATTGACCAGTGTCTCAGGCATTAATTATACTGGAGAATAGTATTAGGGCAGAAGCTGAGGCTTGGACCAAAAAGTATTTGATGGAGGCTTCTACAGCTCGTGGGTGGTGGGATTTGGAGATTAGGGGAATGGTAGCGAGAGTGTTGATTTCTAGTCCAGTTCAAGCTAGGATTCAGTGGCTGCTGGACATAGTAATAGTGGATCCCAGGGTAATGCTGGCCAGTGAAATTAGCTTGGTGTGAGGGTACATTAGTAAAGGAGGGAGTTAAACCATCGTTTTCGGGGTATGGGCCCGATAGCTTAGTTAGCTGACTTTACTAGGAAATAATATAGAGGAAGTATGGGGAGTTTTGATCTCCTTTGTGTAGGTTCGATTCCTGCTTTTCTAATTAGCTAAGGAAATGAGAGGATTGGTAGACCTCTATGTTCACTTTATCATAGTGACCCTTAGGTTCAGGCACATTTCCATGGGTAGGTATTGCATCTTAGGCATGGGGGTAGGCCTGCGAATGAAATTGGTATACTTGTATGTCAGAGGCAAAAGGCTAGGGTAAGGGGTAGGAAATTTTTTCATAGTAGATGTATTAATTGATCATAGCGGAATCGTGGGTAAGAAGCTCGTACTCATAAGAATCCTGAGGTTAAAAGTAGAGTTTTTACGGCTAGGATTATGGGGAAAAGCTGGTAGGGTAGGCTTAGTGAACTAGGATTGATGAATAGGATTGTGGTTATGGCATTTATTAATATAATGTTAGCATATTCTGCTAGGAAGAATAGGGCAAATGGGCCAGCAGAGTATTCAACGTTAAACCCTGAGACTAGTTCTGATTCTCCTTCTGTCAGGTCGAAAGGGGCTCGATTGGTTTCTGCAAGTGTAGAGATATACCATATTATTGTTAAGGGTCAGGTAGCAAAGATAAGGTATAGGGGTTCTTGAGTTGTTGCTAGGGTGTTGAGGGTATAGTTTCCGCTTAGGGTGATGATTGATAATAAGATAATTGCTAGGGTTACTTCATAAGAGATTGTTTGTGCTACAGCTCGTAGGGCACCAATTAGAGCGTATTTTGAGTTAGAAGCTCAGCCTGATCATAGAATAGAGTATACGGCTAAACTTGATATAGAGAGTAGAAATAATAGTCCAAGGTTTATGTCTGAGAGTGGGAATGGAATGGGTAGGGGAATTCAGATGGTGAGAGCTAGGAGCAGAGCTAGAATTGGGGTTATTGTGAATAAAAGAGGGGAAGATGTTGAAGGACGAACGGGTTCTTTGATGAAGAGTTTAACTCCATCTGCGATGGGTTGAAGTAATCCAAATGGGCCAACAATATTAGGCCCCTTTCGGGCTTGTATGTAGCTTAAGATTTTTCGTTCAAGTAATGTAAGAAATGCCACTGCAATGAGAATAGGAATAACATATGATAGGGATATGAGCAAATAATTTACAGTGTACATGGTGTGTGCAGCTAGAGAGAGGATTTGAACCTCTGGATAAAGGGCTTAAGCCTTTTGCATTTGCCAAGCTCTGCCACGCTAGCTATCCTTTATCTAGGATGTTCGGTGGTTTGATTCATTCTTATTAGTTCAGTTGTGTTCACTAATTAGAAGGGGGGCATGTCAGTGAACATAGGCCCCACTGCCCCGGTCCTTTCGTACTAGGGGAAGTAAAAGCATAGATAGAAACCGACCTGGATTGCTCCGGTCTGAACTCAGATCACGTAGGACTGTTAATCGTTGAACAAACGAACCCTTAATAGCGGCTGCACCATTAGGTTGTCCTGATCCAACATCGAGGTCGTAAACCTCCTTGTCGATAGGGGCTCTTGAAGGAGATTGCGCTGTTATCCCTGGGGTAGCTTGGTTCATTGGTCAATTATATTGGGTCTGATTACTATTAGTACTTTGAGGGGTATAATCTAGGTTAAGATTATGTGATCTTATTTTTTGGAGGCTAGTCTATACTCCAAGGTCGCCCCAACCAAAAAATTAGGACCATTGAGTGCAAGAGGGTGGGCCTTGAAGGTTTAGAGAGTGGTGGCATTGGTCTAGAATTTTTAAGTTCCACAGGGTCTTCTCGTCTTATGATGATATTCCTGCTTTTGCACAGGGAGATCAATTTCATTGATTATCTGCAAGAGACAGTTAAGACCTCGTTTAGCCATTCATACAGGTCTCGATTTATGAGACAATTGATTGCGCTACCTTCGCACGGTTAGGATACCGCGGCCGTTAAACCTTAGTCACTGGGCAGGCATCACCTTCAATACTTGTGTAAGCTGAAGGCTATGTTTTTGGTAAACAGTCGGGCCTTGGGCTTGCCGAGTTCCTTTTGCAGATTTAAATCTTTCTGGGGGCGCTCCAGGGTAGGTGTAACAGGTTAGTTAAATATTCGGTCTTGTGGAGTTGTGGTATAAGTCGTACTGTTAATAATAGTTTAGTATGTAAGCTTGCGC
Organism: Tinamus guttatus; assembly: GCF_059628265.1. Lineage (NCBI taxonomy): Eukaryota > Metazoa > Chordata > Aves > Tinamiformes > Tinamidae > Tinamus > Tinamus guttatus. The sequence goes on from NW_028290121.1 coordinate 5,439, forward strand.
CTAGAGAGGGGGGTCCCCTTCAAATTACTCATTTTAGCATGAATTCTCCTATGGTCATAGGTTGGTCTGCTAGTGGTGAGGATTCACGGTGTTTTTGGTATTTTTGGAGATATGAGCTTTAACGCACTCTTGATTGATGGCTGCTTGAAGGCCTACATGTAAAAGGAGTAGTTTGTATTATCCTCTGGTTTAGGTTGTGTCCTGATTTAAAGGAGCTGTACCTCCTTTAAATTACTCCTAAATATCTCATTGTAGTAATTTAGTATATCTGGAGGGGAAAATTTAGGGAGGAACTTACATTCGTTTCGCAGGCAACCAGCTATCACCTAGCTCGATTGGCTTTTCACCTCTACTAACAAGTCATCCCACTCTTTTGCCACAGAGACGGGTTTGCTCATGATAGCTGCTTGTAGGTAGCTCGCATAGGTTTCGGGATGGCAAGCTAAAGTTCATTATGCTTGATTATTCTTGCTAAATCATGATGCAAAAGGTACAAGAGTTGGTCTTTGCTGTTTTATGCTTGGTTTTTCACTGCTATTTCAACTTTCCCTCACGGTACAAATTTTCTATTGCGTCAAGTAACTTTTCTATCGCCTATACTAGGTGTAGAAAAATGTTTTAATTGTTTTGTAGAGAAATTTAGTGTTGTGATTAATTGGTTTGAGCTAGAGTTGGCATCAGGTCGGTCCTAGTTAGAAGACATCTTTCAGGTGTAAGCTGAATGCTTTGCAATTATAGCTACGTCCTGATATGCTAAGTACACCTTCCGGTACACTTACCTTGTTACGACTTACCTCATCTTCAGCTTTGGTTTAGATCATTATTTATGTGGATAATTGCTTGTGAGGAGGGTGACGGGCGGTATGTACGTGCCCTAGAGCCAGTTTAAGGTGAACTTTCTGGTTTCATCTTACTCTGCTAAATCCGCCTTCTAAGGGGTTTTCATTACCTTGTTCGTTGAAGAATTATTCTATATTAGAAAATGTAGCCCATTTCTTCCATCTCATTCGCTATACCTTGACCTGTCTTGTTAGCGGAGGGCTGTTGTGCTCGCTATTGAACTCTCATTTAGGCGGGCTGGTGACGGCGGTATGTAGGCTGTTTGGGCAAGGGATGGTCGGGTGTATCGTGGAGTATCGATTATAGAACAGGCTCCTCTAGGTGGGTTTAGGGCACCGCCAAGTCCTTAGAGTTTTAAGCGTTTGTGCTCGTAGTTCTCGGGCGGATGTTTTGGTAGGGGTAAACATCTAGATTTAGGGCTAAGCATAGTGGGGTATCTAATCCCAGTTTGTTTCTTAGCTTTCGTGGAGTATAATTGGCCCTATAAGTACTGGGACCATTTTTACGTAGGGTTTTGGTACCTCTTAGGCTTGTGACAGCTTAGGTGTACTTTGGTCCGAGCTGATTAGATAACATGTTTCCACGCTTTACGCCGTGTACCATTAATTTGGGCCTCTTGTATGACCGCGGTGGCTGGCACAAGATTTACCGGCCCTAAGTCATTATAACTAAGTCAAGTTTTCACTTATGGCTTAATGTCAATTACTGCTGGAAGCCCGTGGGGGTGTGGCTGAGCAAGGTGTCTTGGGCTACTACGAGGAGAATATGGTGTGCCTGATACCTGCTCCTCTTACTTCTAGTAGAGTAGAAGTTTATGAGGGCATTTACACTGGAGTGCGGATACTTGCATGTATATGTCTAATGATAATTAATGGTAAGGTTAGGACTAAGTCTTTTGTCCTTGGGTTGGGTAAACCATCTTGGCATCTTCAGTGTCATGCTTTGCGTTAAGCTACAAGGACGTATTGGTTTCGCTGCCTATGTTTTTATTTGGGCAGGCTGATTCGTTTATGTTTTTTGGTTTAAATTGTGCAGGGAGTTTTGGGATGGGGAGGAGAATAGTGGTTGTCATGGTTATGGTGTGAAAATAGGGGGAAGTTGGCTGGAGAGGGTTGGTGAAAATGGGTTGAAAAAATTTTTTGAAAAAAAAAATTTTTTAAAATTTTTTGAAAAAAAATTTTTTTTAGTAGTAACTTTAGGAGTGACAAAAATATAAAAAAATGAAAAAAATTGTAAAAAAATCAAAAAAAATGTTGTAAATTGAAGCTATAGTTTTTCTCTAATTTTGAAAAAAATTAGAGAAAAATAGAGCATTGGAAATTGGGTTTTATATGTCCGACAAGCATTCACTATTATACCCCAATTAGTTGGGGGTGGATCAAGATCAACCAAATGCGGATGGCAAGTGCATCAGTGTCCGAATGATTCCACATATACGCCGACCGTCTCATTAATCGGTCCGGAACAGAGACGCATTACGAAGACCATTGATGTCCAGACCTAAATTGTTGGCTTTCTGACTATGCATAGTATGGGGGCACGTTGAAGTAGCAGAGAAAAAAAAAGGGAGCTAGATGGACGGAAGAGTTAAAAATGTCGAGATTATGGGAGAATATGGTGCATCTCACATACCAGAAGCCTTTTAAAAAGCATTCTGTGGGGATTAAGCCATTAGGGACCCTGAAGTAGGAACCAGAGGTGCGTGAACCATTGTATATTAAATGTAGGTTCCTGAAACTAGAGCATACGGGATCTAACCATGCAAGCGGTTGCTGATTTCTCGTGAGGGGAGGAGACTAGAAATCCATCTGATACTGGACGTTTGACTGCTTGACTGTTATGAGCATATATAGAAATTTAGTGATTGGTGGAAGATCATGAACTGAATAAGGGATTTAAGGCTATATTGGATTAATCACTATAAATGGGTTAAGTAAATTAATGTCCTATAAAACATAGTATGAGGGGATGATTAATGTCCTATATAAATGTATGCACGATAATACATAGAAATACTAAGTAGTACCTCTATGGGGGGGTAGGGGGGGTAGATCTATAGGTGTTCTTGTAGTTGAGTACAACGGCAGTTTTTCAGACTGCAGCCCTTGGATTGTAGCCAAGCAAGAATTATGACGTACTTTGTATCTTTCTTAGGGGTTTGCTTTATTTTAGGTGCTTTGGCAGTGGCATCAAACCCATCGCCGCAGTATGGGGCGATGGGTCTGGTGGTGGCATCTGTGGTAGGGTGTGGGTGGTTGCTGAGTTTGGGGGTATCTTTTATCTCATTGGCCTTATTTTTGGTATATTTGGGGGGCATGCTGGTGGTGTTTGTGTACTGTGTGTCTTTGGCTGCGGATCCTTATGTTGAGGCTTGGGGAGATTGACGAGTTTTAGGGTATGGGGTGGGGTTTGTAGTGGTAATTCTAATGGGTGGGGTGGTGTGAGATTTTGTGGGGTTAGAGGAGTGATGGGTAGGAACGGTGGATTGTGGGGGGAGTGCTGTGGTCCGAGTGGATTTTAGTGGAGTAGCTATGTTTTATTCTTGGGGAGCGGGGATGTTTGTAGTGGCGGGGTGAGGTTTGTTTTTGACACTGTTTGTGGTGTTGGAGTTGGTGCGGGGTCTGTCATGTGGGGCAGTTCGGGCAGTTTAGGTGTGGGGGAGTCAGAAGGTAGTTTAGTGGAGAATACCAGCTTTGGGAGCTGGAGGTAGAGGTTTAAGTCCTCTCTTTCTGAGATGTTGAGGTTGGTGAATTGTGGTGGAGAAAATAGGGGGAAGTTGGCTGGAGAGGGTTGGTGAAAATGGGTTGAAAAAATTTTTTGAAAAAAAAAATTTTTTTAAAATTTTTTGAAAAAAAAATTTTTTTAGTAGTAACTTTAGGAGTGACAAAAATATAAAAAAATGAAAAAAATTGTAAAAAAATCAAAAAAAATGTTGTAAATTGAAGCTATAGTTTTTCTCTAATTTTGAAAAAAATTAGAGAAAAATAGAGCATTGGAAATTGGGTTTTATATGTCCGACAAGCATTCACTATTATACCCCAATTAGTTGGGGGTGGATCAAGATCAACCAAATGCGGATGGCAAGTGCATCAGTGTCCGAATGATTCCACATATACGCCGACCGTCTCATTAATCGGTCCCGGAACAGAGACGCATTACGAAGACCATTGATGTCCAGACCTAAATTGTTGGCTTTCTGACTATGCATAGTATGGGGGCACGTTGAAGTAGCAGAGAAAAAAAAAAGAGAGCTAGATGGACGGAAGAGTTAAAAATGTCGAGATTATGGGAGAATATGGTGCATCTCACATACCAGAAGCCTTTTAAAAAGCATTCTGTGGGGATTAAGCCATTAGGGACCCTGAAGTAGGAACCAGAGGTGCGTGAACCATTGTATATTAAATGTAGGTTCCTGAAACTAGAGCATACGGGATCTAACCATGCAAGCGGTTGCTGATTTCTCGTGAGGGGAGGAGACTAGAAATCCATCTGATACTGGACGTTTGACTGCTTGACTGTTATGAGCATATATAGAAATTTAGTGATTGGTGGAAGATCATGAACTGAATAAGGGATTTAAGGCTATATTGGATTAATCATCATATATGGGTTAGATAAATTAATGCCCTATAAAACATAGTATGAGGAAGTGATTAATTCCTATATAAATGTATGCACGATAATACATAGAAATACTAAGTAGTACCTCTATGGGGGGGTAGGGGGGGGTAGATCTATAGGTGTTCTTGTAGTTGAGTACAACGGCAGTTTTTCAGACTGCAGCCCTTGGATTGTAGCCAAGCAAGAATTATGATGTACTTTGTATCTTTCTTAGGGGTTTGCTTTATTTTAGGTGCTTTGGCAGTGGCATCAAACCCATCGCCGCAGTATGGGGCGATGGGTCTGGTGGTGGCATCTGTGGTAGGGTGTGGGTGGTTGCTGAGTTTGGGGGTATCTTTTATCTCATTGGCCTTATTTTTGGTATATTTGGGGGGCATGCTGGTGGTGTTTGTGTACTGTGTGTCTTTGGCTGCGGATCCTTATGTTGAGGCTTGGGGAGATTGACGAGTTTTAGGGTATGGGGTGGGGTTTGTAGTGGTAATTCTAATGGGTGGGGTGGTGTGAGATTTTGTGGGGTTAGAGGAGTGATGGGTAGGAACGGTGGATTGTGGGGGGAGTGCTGTGGTCCGAGTGGATTTTAGTGGAGTAGCTATGTTTTATTCTTGGGGAGCGGGGATGTTTGTAGTGGCGGGGTGAGGTTTGTTTTTGACACTGTTTGTGGTGTTGGAGTTGGTGCGGGGTCTGTCATGTGGGGCAGTTCGGGCAGTTTAGGTGTGGGGGAGTCAGAAGGTAGTTTAGTGGAGAATACCAGCTTTGGGAGCTGGAGGTAGAGGTTTAAGTCCTCTCTTTCTGAGATGTTGAGGTTGGTGAGTTTTCTAGTGTTTATTATCCCTCTGTTTTCTTCCTTTACTTTTTCCTTACCTTTCCCTTTAAATTTTTCCCCCCCCCCTTTCCCCCCCCCCATTCTGTAATTAGGCGGGGGGAAAGATACTCTAAGAAGAACAATTCTTCAATTTTTGGTTTACAAGACCAATGTTTTAATAAACTATTAGAGTATTAATAGAGGATTTTGTTTTCTAGGGTTGCAATGGTGGGGAATAGGAAGAGTAGTGTGAGGAAGTAGGTGAAAGAAGCTACTTGTCCGATAATGATGAATGGATGTTCTACAGGTTGGCTCCCGATTCATGTTAGGATGAGTAGATTGGTAAATAGAAGTCAGAATAGTGTTTGAGATAGGGGCCGAAAAGTTATGGAGCGTAGTTTGGATTTGTGGAGGAGTGGAATGAGGAGGAGGATTAAAATGGAGGCGGTTAGGGCCAGTACACCTCCTAGTTTATTGGGGATTGATCGTAAAATTGCGTATGCAAATAGGAAGTATCATTCTGGTTTAATATGTGGAGGTGTGGTTAGTGGATTGGCTGGGGTAAAGTTTTCTGGGTCTCCTAGAAGGTTTGGGAAGAAGAAGGTGAGGGTTAAGAGTGGGATAAATAGTAAGATGAATCCTAGAATGTCTTTTGTGGTAAAATAGGGGTGAAATGGAATTTTGTCGCAATGGGAGATGATTCCTAGGGGATTATTAGAGCCGGATTCGTGGAGGAAAGTTAGGTGAATGATTGAGAGGCTTGCGATGAGGAAAGGTAAGAGGAAGTGAAGGGCGAAGAATCGCGTTAGGGTGGGGTTGTCTACGGAAAATCCTCCTCAGGCTCATTCAACAAGGGTTTGGCCGATGTAGGGAATGGCTGAAAGAAGATTAGTGATAACGGTAGCCCTCAGAAGGATATTTGTCCTCATGGCAGAACATAGCCTACAAAAGCTGTGGCTATAAGTGTAAAGAGTAGGATAACTCCAGTATTTCATGTCTCTTTGTAGAGGTATGAGCCATAGTATAGTCCTCGTCCAATATGTAAGTAGATGCAGATAAAGAAGAAGGAGGCTCCGTTTGCGTGAAGATTACGGATAAGTCAGCCATATTGGATGTCTCGGCAGATATGGGCTACAGAGTGAAAGGCTAGGGAGGTGTCGGCTGTATAGTGAGTGGCTAGTAGTAATCCAGTTAGGATTTGTGTAATGAGACAGATTCCTAGTAAGGATCCGAAGTTCCATCAGGTTGAAATGTTTGAGGGGGATGGTAGGTCAATTAGGGAGTTGTTGATGATTTTAAGTAGGGGGTGTGATTTTCGGATGTTTGGGGCCATTAGTTAAGTAGAAGTAAGATAAAGATTGACAAGGCAAAGGAGCTTAGGTAGGTTTTAATTAATCCTGAGTGTAATGGGGTGCAGGATTTTGTGGCTAAGAGTTGGATATCGGCAAGTCCTTCTGGTCCGATTTTTTTGCATCATGATAAGTCAATTAGGTGGGATGCAATTTTTTGTCCAGAGTTGAGGAGTTTAGTGGAGGTTGTTCGGTGGCTAAGTGGGTTGAAGTAACCTAATGTTAGAGAGAAGTTCATTAGGGTATTTTGGTTAGGGAGAGTAAGGTTGTGGGTTAGGTTTGTTAGTTCTAGGGCTAAGAGGATACCTAGGATTGTGACTAGGAGAGCGGCAATTTTGATGATGGTGGGTATTGTTATTGGAAGTGTTTTTGTGGGAAGTATGTTGGATGAGATTAGAATACCTGCAGTAATGCTTCCTAAAGCGAGGCGGGTCATGGGGTTTAGGATATTAGGTATGTTTTCGTTAATGGGGGCTGTAGGGGTGATTCGACAATATCCGGTTTGAACTATAAGAGTTATTCGTAGACTGTATGTAGCTGTAAATGATGTAGCGAGTAATGTAAGTAGTAGGGCTCAAGAGTTTAGGTAGGAATTGTTGAGGCTCTCGATGATAAGGTCTTTGGAGTAGAACCCGGCTAAGAAGGGGGTGCCGATCAGGGCAAGGTTGCCGATGGTGAGGCAGGAAGAGGTTATGGGGAGAAGTTTTTGTAATCCACCTATTTTTCGGATGTCTTGTTCTCCGGCAAGGTTGTGGATAATTGAGCCTGAGCATAGGAATAGTATGGCTTTGAAGAAGGCGTGAGTGGAGATGTGTAGGAATGCTAGTTGAGGGAGGTTAAGACCGATGGTTACTATTATTAGTCCGAGTTGGCTAGATGTAGAGAAAGCAATGATTTTTTTAATATCATTTTGTGTTAATGCGCAGATAGCTGCAAATATAGTGGAGATAGCACCTAAACATAAGCACAGGGTTAGGGCTGTTAGGGAGTTGGAGAACATGGGGTGGGTGCGAATAAGTAGGAAGATGCCGGCTACAACTATAGTGCTTGAGTGTAATAGGGCAGATACTGGTGTGGGGCCTTCTATGGCAGCAGGGAGTCATGGGTGAAGACCAAATTGTGCGGATTTGCCGGTAGCAGCAATAATTAATCCTAGGAGTGGGAGGATGGGGATTTGATTGTTGTGTTGGGGTTGGATGTCTCATGAGTTAATAGAGGAGGCTAGTCAGGCTATGCATATAATAAGTCCAATATCTCCAATTCGGTTGTAGATGATTGCTTGGAGGGCGGCAGTATTAGCGTCAGTTCGTCCGTGTCATCAACCAATTAGGAGAAAGGATATAATGCCTACTCCTTCTCAGCCGATAAAAAGTATGAATATGTTGTTGGCGACTGTTAGGACGAGTATAGCAATTAGGAATATGAGGAGGTATAAGAAGAATTTAGTGATAGAGGGGTCTGAAGCTATGTATCAGGTTGCGAATTGTATAATTGATCAGGTTACAAATAAGGCGATAGGAAAAAATACTGTGGAATATTGGTCGAGTTTAAAGCTTATGAGGATCTTGAAGTTGGTGGTGAGATTTCAGTGTCAGTAGGAGGTAATTGTATTGGTTCCGGAGAGCATATAGGTGATTATGGGAATGAGACTGATGAGGAAAGCAGATTTTACATAGGAAGTAATAGTTGAAGGGGTATTTTTGTGATTGGAGAAGATGAGGGTGGAAATGATTGGCATAGAGAGGATTGTTAGTGTTAGTAGGGTTATGGTATTAAGGAGTAATAAGGTTTTTATTACTTTTACTTGGAGTTGCACCAAGATTAGTGGCTCCTAAGACCAGTGGATTACTATTATCCTTTAAAAGTAAGGGGGCTGAGAGTTTAGTCTCAGATGCAGGAGTTAGCAGTTCTTGCTGGTTAAACCGCCCCTTGGCGAATAAGGAGGTTTGAACTTCTATTTTTAGAATCACAGTCTAATGTTTGGGTTGAAACTATATTCGCATTATATATAATTTGAAATGAGTTCTGGTTTAGTGATTAAGAGAAGTATGGGTAAGGTGTGAAGGGTTATTAGTAGGTGTTCTCGTGTGGTTGTGCAGTGAATTGAGGTGATGTGAGAGGGAGGTGCTCCTCGTTGAGTAGCGAGGAATATGGTCAGGCTGTAGGAGGCGGTGAGTAGGGTTGCAAGGCCAGTTAGAATGATTGTAAAAGGGGATCATTTGAATAGGCTGATTATAATGGTAAGTTCGGCTATGAGATTGATTGTTGGGGGGAGGGCTATGTTTGTTAGGTTGGCTAGAAGTCATCATGTGCATATGAGGGGGAGTAGAGATTGTAAGCCTCGGGTTAGGATCAGGATACGACTGTGTGTACGTTCGTAGTTTGTGTTTGCCAGGCAGAATAATATGGAGGAGGTGAGGCCATGGGCGATTATAAGGGTTATGGCTCCTGAGAAGGATCATTCAGTTTGGATTATGCAGGCAGCGATTGTGAGGCCTATGTGGCTAATAGATGAGTATGCGATTAGTGATTTTAGATCAGTTTGGCGTAGGCAGATGGAGCTGGTTATTAGTGCGCCTCATAGGGCGAGGGTAAGGAACGGGTAGGAGAGGTAGGTAGTTAGTGGGCCTGTAATTGCAGTAATTCGTATGATACCATAACCACCTAATTTTAGGAGGAGGGCAGCGAGGAGTATGGATCCTGCAATGGGAGCTTCTACATGAGCTTTTGGCAGTCATAGGTGAAGTCCATATAGTGGGGCTTTAACTATAAATGCTGTTAAGAGTGCTATGCTTGATAGAATGTTAGTCCATGACGATGATGATAGGGGATGTAGAAGTTTTATGGTAGGTATGTGAAGTGTGCCTGTTTGTATGTGGAGGTGTAGAAGAGCGATTAGCAGGGGGAGGGAGCTGATTAGGGTATAAAATAAAAGATAAATGCCAGCGCTAAGACGTTCTGGTTGGTTGCCTCATCGTGTGATTAAAATTAGTGTTGGAATTAGGGTAGCTTCGAAAGAGATGTAAAATAAGGATAGTTCTGTGGATGAAAAGGCTAGGAGAATAAAGGGTTGGATAGTAATAAGAGTGGTGATGAAGATATATTTTCGTGTCATTGGTTCGGGAGGTGAAGGTGGTTTTGGCTGGCAATAAGTATGAGTGGAAGAAGTCAGCAGGAAAGTACTAGGAGTGGGGCTGAGATTTGATCAATACCTGATCATTGGTTTAAAAATTTGTAGGGGAAGTATGTTGGGTGCAATCATTGTAGGCTAAGGGAAGCGATTAGTAAGCTGTAGGTTGTGGTAATAGTTCAGGTGAGGTTTTTGGGGGATAGTAGGGCTGTTGGGATGAGTATTATCGTAGGGATTATAATTTTTAGCATTGTAGTAGATTTAGGTTGTGGAGATGGTCTGAGCCGTGGGTTCGGGTTGATGCTACTAGTATGGCGAGTCCTGTACCAGCTTCACAGGCAGAGAAGGTTAGTATTAGTACGGGGATGAGTGTGAATGATGGAGTTTGGGTATGGATTGGTCAGATTGAGAGGGCGATGTATAGTGAGAGTATCATGCTTTCTAGGCATAGTAGGGCTGAGATGAAGTGGGTTCGATGAAAGGCTAGTCCTAGACAGCTGAGGATGAAGGCAGAATAGAAGCTGGGGTGTACTAACATGAGAAAGTTACAGTAGTTGCTGTAATTTGCCGAGTCGAAGTCGGCTGTCTTGTATTAGACTAACTTTCTATTATTCAGCTCATTCAAGTCCTCCTTGGACCCACTCGTAGACTAATCCGAGGGTCAGTAGAAGTAGAATTAGGGAGGTTCATAGTATTGTGAGTAGTGGATTGGGGAGTTGGATTGCTCATGGGAGAGGGAGTAGTAGGGCGATTTCTAGGTCAAATAGTAAGAATAAGATTGCTACTGAGGAAGAATCGGATCGAGAATGGCAGTCGAGCTGATCCTAGGGGATCAAAGCCACATTCGTATGGAGAGAGTTTTTCGGTGTCTGGGCTTATTTGGGCTAGTCATAAGTTGATAGTAGTTAGGAGAGTGCTGAGGATTAGGGTTACTAGGAGTATAAATGTAATTATGTTTATTACTCTTCTCTGGGATGTAACCAGATTTTAAAGATTGGAAGTCAATTGTAATAATTATACTAGAAGAGTAAGATCCTCATCAGTAGATGGTGATGTAGAGGAATAATCAGATTACATCAACGAAGTGTCAGTATCAAGCAGCTGCTTCAAAGCCGAAATGATGATTAGATGTAAAATGAAATTTGACAAGGCGGAGAAGACATACGGTTAGGAAGGTGGATCCAATAATTACGTGTAATCCGTGGAATCCAGTTGCTACAAAGAATGTGGAGCCGTAAACTCCATCAGCAATAGAGAATGGAGCTTCGTGGTACTCTATGGTTTGTAGTAGGGTAAAATAAAATCCAAGGAGGATGGTTAATAGTATAGCTTGAATAGCCTGTTTTCGGTTGCATTCGGTAATGCTGTGATGGGCTCAGGTTACGGTGACTCCGGATGCTAGGAGGACGGCGGTGTTGAGTAGTGGAACTTCTATAGGGTTTAATGGAGTAATTCCAGTAGGGGGTCATAAGCCTCCGAGCTCAGGTGTAGGTGCTAGGCTTGAGTGGAAGAATGCTCAGAAAAATCCTAGGAAGAAGAAAGCTTCTGATGTAATGAATAGGACTATTCCGTATCGTAAGCCCTTTTGGACGGTCGGGGTGTGATGGCCTTGGAATGTTCCTTCTCGGACAATGTCTCGTCATCATTGGATTATAATGAGGATTAGGGATACTAGGCCTACTGAAAGTAAGTGGGTGGAGTTAAAATGAAATCATATGATTAGGCCAGAGGTCGTAAGGAGGGCTGCAATAGCTCCAAAGATGGGTCATGGGCTTGGATCTACTATGTGGTATGAGTGTGCTTGGTGTGCCATTAGATGTTTTCTTGTAAGTATAAGCTAATAAGTAGAACGAATACGTAGGCTTGGATTATTGCCACTGCTAATTCTAGAATGGTAAGTAAGAGTAGGATGGTGAAGGTTACGATGGATATAGCTGGGAAGATTTGTAGTAGGGCAATTGTAGCGGTGGAGGTGAGTTGGATTAGTAAGTGTCCTGCAGTTAAGTTTGCGGTGAGTCGGACCCCTAGGGCAATGGGACGAATGATTTGGCTGATAGTTTCGATTAGGATTAGGGCAGGAATGAGTGGGGTTGGGGTACCTTCCGGCAGAATATGGCCTAATGATGTGGAGGGTTGGTTTCGAAGTCCGGTGAGGATAGTAGCGAGTCAAAGAGGAAAAGCTAGTGCTATATTTATAGATAGTTGGGTTGTGGGAGTAAAGGTATATGGTAGTAGCCCAAGTAGGTTAGTTAGGAGAAGGAGGATTATCAGTGAAGATAGGATGAGGGCTCATTTATGACCAGGCTTGTTTAGGGGGTTTATTAGTTGTTTGGTTATTAATTTAGTCAGTCAGAGTTGTACAGTTGTCAGGCGGTTGGAGAGTCAACGGCTATTGGGGGATGGTAAGAGAATAGTAGGAAAGATTATGGAGATTATGATTAATGGGAATCCCATGAGTTGGGGACTAGCGAATTGGTCAAAGAATGTTAAGTTCATGGTCAGTATCAGGGTAGGGGTTTAAGGGTGGATTTAATTTTGTGAGATGGTGGATTGGGGAAGTACATGGTTGAGGATTTAGGTTGTATGATTAGCAGAAAGATGATTCATAGGGAGGTCATGATGAAGAATCAGGGGTTAGGATTTAATTGAGGCATATCATTAAGGAGGAGTAAAACCTCTATCTTCTAGCTTAAAAGGCTAGTGCTGTGGCATAGCTTCTTAATGATTAGTTTGAGAGGTGTGATGATCAATTCTCGAAGTATGGGAGTGGGGCTGATTCAATTACGATTGGTATGTAGCTGTGGTTAGCTCCACAGATTTCTGAGCATTGACCATAAAAAATTCCAGGCCGGGTTGCTGTGAATGAAGTTTGATTGAGTCGTCCAGGGATAGCGTCGGTTTTTACTCCGAGAGTGGGGACTGCTCAAGAGTGTAGGACATCTCCAGCGGTAACAATTACTCGGATAGGGGATTCTATGGGAATTACAACTCGGTTGTCTACTTCTAGGAGTCGGAAATGGCCTGTGGGTAGTTCTGAAGTTGGAATTATGTAAGAGTCAAATGAGAGGTCTTTAAAGTCTGTATATTCATATGATCAGTATCATTGATGGCCAATTGCCTTTAGGGTTAGATCTGGTTCATCAATTTCGTCTATTATGTATAGGATTTGGAGGGATGGAAGGGCTAGTAAGATTAGTACAATGGCGGGTAGGATAGTCCAGATAAGTTCAATTTCTTGGGCATCTACAGTATTGGAGGATAATTTTTCTGTGAGTATGAGGGTTAGAATGTATAGGACTAGGCTGCAGATGGCCAGTGCTACTATTAGAGCGTGGTCATGGAATTCGACTAGTTCTTCTATGATTGGGGATGATGCGTCTTGGAATCCAAGTTGGGATGGGTTGGCCACGTGAGATGTACAGGGGTTTAACCTGTGATTTGGTCTTGACAAGGCCATGTAATAGATTTACTAACTTCTCATAAGAAAGAAGCATAAGTGGTTAGTGCGGTTGGCTTGAAACCAACATGAGGAGGTTCGATTCCTTCCTTTCTTGGACTTGAACATATGCTGGTTCTTCAAAGGTGTGGTGAGGGGGTGGGCAGCCGTGGATTCATTCGATGTTTGTAGGGGTCAGTTCAGGTTGTTGGATTTTACGCTTAGAAGAAAATGCCTCTCAGATAATGAACATGAGTATAATGACAGCCGTTATGGAGATTAGGGAGCCAATGGAGGATATGGTGTTTCAAATGGTGTAGGCATCTGGGTAGTCAGAGTATCGTCGTGGTATTCCGGCTAGTCCTAGAAAGTGCTGTGGGAAAAAGGTTAGG
>NW_028290122.1:0-10117 GCF_059628265.1 Tinamus guttatus
GAGGCTGCAAAGGGCATGCAAGAGAAGTGTTTTGCTGTGCCAAGACTCGTGCTGCGCACGCTTTGTGCTTGGAGTGAGAAACAGGTTCCTTGGTGTTTTCTGCGAAACGCTTTAGCAGCCCGTTGGTGCTAGTATGGAGTCAGGGGATGGATGAAGCGGAGAGCCCGTTTGGAGGTGAGGCTGCAAAGGGCATGCCAAGAGAAGTGTTTTGCTGTGCCAAGACTCGTGCTGCGCACGCTTTGTGCTTGGAGTGAGAAACAGGTTCCTTGGTGTTTTCTGCGAAACGCTTTAGCAGCCCGTTGGTGCTAGTATGGAGTCAGGGGATGGATGAAGCGGAGAGCCCCGTTTGGAGTGAGGCTGCAAAGGGCATGCCAAAGGAAGTGTTTTGCTGTGCCAAGACTCGTGCTGCGCACGCTTTGTGCTTGGAGTGAGAAACAGGTTCCTTGGTGTTTTCTGCGAAACGCTTTAGCAGCCCGTTGGTGCTAGTATGGAGTCAGGGGATGGATGAAGCGGAGAGCCCCGTTTGGAGTGAGGCTGCAAAGGGCATGCCAAAGGAAGTGTTTTGCTGTGCCAAGACTCGTGCTGCGCACGCTTTGTGCTTGGAGTGAGAAACAGGTTCCTTGGTGTTTTCTGCGAAACGCTTTAGCAGCCCGTTGGTGCTAGTATGGAGTCAGGGGATGGATGAAGCGGAGAGCCCCGTTTGGAGTGAGGCTGCAAAGGGCATGCCAAAGGAAGTGTTTTGCTGTGCCAAGACTCGTGCTGCGCACGCTTTGTGCTTGGAGTGAGAAACAGGTTCCTTGGTGTTTTCTGCGAAACGCTTTAGCAGCCCGTTGGTGCTAGTATGGAGTCAGGGGATGGATGAAGCGGAGAGCCCCGTTTGGAGTGAGGCTGCAAAGGGCATGCCAAAGGAAGTGTTTTGCTGTGCCAAGACTCGTGCTGCGCACGCTTTGTGCTTGGAGTGAGAAACAGGTTCCTTGGTGTTTTCTGCGAAACGCTTTAGCAGCCCGTTGGTGCTAGTATGGAGTCAGGGGATGGATGAAGCGGAGAGCCCCGTTTGGAGTGAGGCTGCAAAGGGCATGCCAAAGGAAGTGTTTTGCTGTGCCAAGACTCGTGCTGCGCACGCTTTGTGCTTGGAGTGAGAAACAGGTTCCTTGGTGTTTTCTGCGAAACGCTTTAGCAGCCCGTTGGTGCTAGTATGGAGTCAGGGGATGGATGAAGCGGAGAGCCCCGTTTGGAGTGAGGCTGCAAAGGGCATGCCAAAGGAAGTGTTTTGCTGTGCCAAGACTCGTGCTGCGCACGCTTTGTGCTTGGAGTGAGAAACAGGTTCCTTGGTGTTTTCTGCGAAACGCTTTAGCAGCCCGTTGGTGCTAGTATGGAGTCAGGGGATGGATGAAGCGGAGAGCCCCGTTTGGAGTGAGGCTGCAAAGGGCATGCCAAAGGAAGTGTTTTGCTGTGCCAAGACTCGTGCTGCGCACGCTTTGTGCTTGGAGTGAGAAACAGGTTCCTTGGTGTTTTCTGCGAAACGCTTTAGCAGGCCGTTGGTGCTAGTATGGAGTCAGGGGATGGATGAAGCGGAGAGCCCCGTTTGGAGTGAGGCTGCAAAGGGCATGCCAAAGGAAGTGTTTTGCTGTGCCAAGACTCGTGCTGCGCACGCTTTGTGCTTGGAGTGAGAAACAGGTTCCTTGGTGTTTTCTGCGAAACGCTTTAGCAGGCCGTTGGTGCTAGTATGGAGTCAGGGGATGGATGAAGCGGAGAGCCCCGTTTGGAGTGAGGCTGCAAAGGGCATGCCAAAGGAAGTGTTTTGCTGTGCCAAGACTCGTGCTGCGCACGCTTTGTGCTTGGAGTGAGAAACAGGTTCCTTGGTGTTTTCTGCGAAACGCTTTAGCAGCCCGTTGGTGCTAGTATGGAGTCAGGGGATGGATGAAGCGGAGAGCCCCGTTTGGAGTGAGGCTGCAAAGGGCATGCCAAAGGAAGTGTTTTGCTGTGCCAAGACTCGTGCTGCGCACGCTTTGTGCTTGGAGTGAGAAACAGGTTCCTTGGTGTTTTCTGCGAAACGCTTTAGCAGCCCGTTGGTGCTAGTATGGAGTCAGGGGATGGATGAAGCGGAGAGCCCCGTTTGGAGTGAGGCTGCAAAGGGCATGCCAAAGGAAGTGTTTTGCTGTGCCAAGACTCGTGCTGCGCACGCTTTGTGCTTGGAGTGAGAAACAGGTTCCTTGGTGTTTTCTGCGAAACGCTTTAGCAGCCCGTTGGTGCTAGTATGGAGTCAGGGGATGGATGAAGCGGAGAGCCCCGTTTGGAGTGAGGCTGCAAAGGGCATGCCAAAGGAAGTGTTTTGCTGTGCCAAGACTCGTGCTGCGCACGCTTTGTGCTTGGAGTGAGAAACAGGTTCCTTGGTGTTTTCTGCGAAACGCTTTAGCAGCCCGTTGGTGCTAGTATGGAGTCAGGGGATGGATGAAGCGGAGAGCCCCGTTTGGAGTGAGGCTGCAAAGGGCATGCCAAAGGAAGTGTTTTGCTGTGCCAAGACTCGTGCTGCGCACGCTTTGTGCTTGGAGTGAGAAACAGGTTCCTTGGTGTTTTCTGCGAAACGCTTTAGCAGCCCGTTGGTGCTAGTATGGAGTCAGGGGATGGATGAAGCGGAGAGCCCCGTTTGGAGTGAGGCTGCAAAGGGCATGCCAAAGGAAGTGTTTTGCTGTGCCAAGACTCGTGCTGCGCACGCTTTGTGCTTGGAGTGAGAAACAGGTTCCTTGGTGTTTTCTGCGAAACGCTTTAGCAGCCCGTTGGTGCTAGTATGGAGTCAGGGGATGGATGAAGCGGAGAGCCCCGTTTGGAGTGAGGCTGCAAAGGGCATGCCAAAGGAAGTGTTTTGCTGTGCCAAGACTCGTGCTGCGCACGCTTTGTGCTTGGAGTGAGAAACAGGTTCCTTGGTGTTTTCTGCGAAACGCTTTAGCAGCCCGTTGGTGCTAGTATGGAGTCAGGGGATGGATGAAGCGGAGAGCCCCGTTTGGAGTGAGGCTGCAAAGGGCATGCCAAAGGAAGTGTTTTGCTGTGCCAAGACTCGTGCTGCGCACGCTTTGTGCTTGGAGTGAGAAACAGGTTCCTTGGTGTTTTCTGCGAAACGCTTTAGCAGCCCGTTGGTGCTAGTATGGAGTCAGGGGATGGATGAAGCGGAGAGCCCCGTTTGGAGTGAGGCTGCAAAGGGCATGCCAAAGGAAGTGTTTTGCTGTGCCAAGACTCGTGCTGCGCACGCTTTGTGCTTGGAGTGAGAAACAGGTTCCTTGGTGTTTTCTGCGAAACGCTTTAGCAGCCCGTTGGTGCTAGTATGGAGTCAGGGGATGGATGAAGCGGAGAGCCCCGTTTGGAGTGAGGCTGCAAAGGGCATGCCAAAGGAAGTGTTTTGCTGTGCCAAGACTCGTGCTGCGCACGCTTTGTGCTTGGAGTGAGAAACAGGTTCCTTGGTGTTTTCTGCGAAACGCTTTAGCAGCCCGTTGGTGCTAGTATGGAGTCAGGGGATGGATGAAGCGGAGAGCCCCGTTTGGAGTGAGGCTGCAAAGGGCATGCCAAGAGAAGTGTTTTGCTGTGCCAAGACTCGTGCTGCGCACGCTTTGTGCTTGGAGTGAGAAACAGGTTCCTTGGTGTTTTCTGCGAAACGCTTTAGCAGCCCGTTGGTGCTAGTATGGAGTCAGGGGATGGATGAAGCGGAGAGCCCCGTTTGGAGTGAGGCTGCAAAGGGCATGCCAAAGGAAGTGTTTTGCTGTGCCAAGACTCGTGCTGCGCACGCTTTGTGCTTGGAGTGAGAAACAGGTTCCTTGGTGTTTTCTGCGAAACGCTTTAGCAGCCCGTTGGTGCTAGTATGGAGTCAGGGGATGGATGAAGCGGAGAGCCCCGTTTGGAGTGAGGCTGCAAAGGGCATGCCAAGAGAAGTGTTCTGCTGTGCCAAGACTCGTGCTGCGCACGCTTTGTGCTTGGAGTGAGAAACAGGTTCCTTGGTGTTTTCTGCGAAACGCTTTAGCAGCCCGTTGGTGCTAGTATGGAGTCAGGGGATGGATGAAGCGGAGAGCCCCGTTTGGAGTGAGGCTGCAAAGGGCATGCCAAAGGAAGTGTTTTGCTGTGCCAAGACTCGTGCTGCGCACGCTTTGTGCTTGGAGTGAGAAACAGGTTCCTTGGTGTTTTCTGCGAAACGCTTTAGCAGCCCGTTGGTGCTAGTATGGAGTCAGGGGATGGATGAAGCGGAGAGCCCCGTTTGGAGTGAGGCTGCAAAGGGCATGCCAAAGGAAGTGTTTTGCTGTGCCAAGACTCGTGCTGCGCACGCTTTGTGGTTGGAGTGAGAAACAGGTTCCTTGGTGTTTTCTGCGAAACGCTTTAGCAGCCCGTTGGTGCTAGTATGGAGTCAGGGGATGGATGAAGCGGAGAGCCCCGTTTGGAGTGAGGCTGCAAAGGGCATGCCAAGAGAAGTGTTTTGCTGTGCCAAGACTCGTGCTGCGCACGCTTTGTGCTTGGAGTGAGAAACAGGTTCCTTGGTGTTTTCTGCGAAACGCTTTAGCAGCCCGTTGGTGCTAGTATGGAGTCAGGGGATGGATGAAGCGGAGAGCCCCGTTTGGAGTGAGGCTGCAAAGGGCATGCCAAAGGAAGTGTTTTGCTGTGCCAAGACTCGTGCTGCGCACGCTTTGTGCTTGGAGTGAGAAACAGGTTCCTTGGTGTTTTCTGCGAAATGCTTTAGCAGCCCGTTGGTGCTAGTATGGAGTCAGGGGATGGATGAAGCGGAGAGCCCCGTTTGGAGTGAGGCTGCAAAGGGCATGCCAAAGGAAGTGTTTTGCTGTGCCAAGACTCGTGCTGCGCACGCTTTGTGCTTGGAGTGAGAAACAGGTTCCTTGGTGTTTTCTGCGAAACGCAGAAACGCAGCCCGTTGGTGCTAGTATGGAGTCAGGGGATGGATGAAGCGGAGAGCCCCGTTTGGAGTGAGGCTGCAAAGGGCATGCCAAAGGAAGTGTTTTGCTGTGCCAAGACTCGTGCTGCGCACGCTTTGTGCTTGGAGTGAAAAACAGGTTCCTTGGTGTTTTCTGCGAAACGCTTTAGCAGCCCGTTGGTGCTAGTATGGAGTCAGGGGATGGATGAAGCGGAGAGCCCCGTTTGGAGTGAGGCTGCAAAGGGCATGCCAAGAGAAGTGTTTTGCTGTGCCAAGACTCGTGCTGCGCACGCTTTGTGGTTGGAGTGAGAAACAGGTTCCTTGGTGTTTTCTGCGAAACGCTTTAGCAGCCCGTTGGTGCTAGTATGGAGTCAGGGGATGGATGAAGCGGAGAGTCCCGTTTGGAGTGAGGCTGCAAAGGGCATGCCAAAGGAAGTGTTTTGCTGTGCCAAGACTCGTGCTGCGCACGCTTTGTGCTTGGAGTGAGAAACAGGTTCCTTGGTGTTTTCTGCGAAACGCTTTAGCAGCCCGTTGGTGCTAGTATGGAGTCAGGGGATGGATGAAGCGGAGAGCCCCGTTTGGAGTGAGGCTGCAAAGGGCATGCCAAAGGAAGTGTTTTGCTGTGCCAAGACTCGTGCTGCGCACGCTTTGTGCTTGGAGTGAGAAACAGGTTCCTTGGTGTTTTCTGTGAAACGCTTTAGCAGCCCGTTGGTGCTAGTATGGAGTCAGGGGATGGATGAAGCGGAGAGCCCCGTTTGGAGTGAGGCTGCAAAGGGCATGCCAAAGGAAGTGTTTTGCTGTGCCAAGACTCGTGCTGCGCACGCTTTGTGCTTGGAGTGAGAAACAGGTTCCTTGGTGTTTTCTGCGAAACGCTTTAGCAGCCCGTTGGTGCTAGTATGGAGTCAGGGGATGGATGAAGCGGAGAGCCCCGTTTGGAGTGAGGCTGCAAAGGGCATGCCAAAGGAAGTGTTTTGCTGTGCCAAGACTTGTGCTGCGCACGCTTTGTGCTTGGAGTGAGAAACAGGTTCCTTGGTGTTTTCTGCGAAACGCTTTAGCAGCCCGTTGGTGCTAGTATGGAGTCAGGGGATGGATGAAGCGGAGAGCCCCGTTTGGAGTGAGGCTGCAAAGGGCATGCCAAGAGAAGTGTTTTGCTGTGCCAAGACTCGTGCTGCGCACGCTTTGTGCTTGGAGTGAGAAACAGGTTCCTTGGTGTTTTCTGCGAAACGCTTTAGCAGCCCGTTGGTGCTAGTATGGAGTCAGGGGATGGATGAAGCGGAGAGCCCCGTTTGGAGTGAGGCTGCAAAGGGCATGCCAAGAGAAGTGTTTTGCTGTGCCAAGACTCGTGCTGCGCACGCTTTGTGCTTGGAGTGAGAAACAGGTTCCTTGGTGTTTTCTGCGAAACGCTTTAGCAGGCCGTTGGTGCTAGTATGGAGTCAGGGGATGGATGAAGCGGAGAGCCCCGTTTGGAGTGAGGCTGCAAAGGGCATGCCAAGAGAAGTGTTTTGCTGTGCCAAGACTCGTGCTGCGCACGCTTTGTGCTTGGAGTGAGAAACAGGTTCCTTGGTGTTTTCTGCGAAACGCTTTAGCAGCCCGTTGGTGCTAGTATGGAGTCAGGGGATGGATGAAGCGGAGAGCCCCGTTTGGAGTGAGGCTGCAAAGGGCATGCCAAAGGAAGTGTTTTGCTGTGCCAAGACTCGTGCTGCGCACGCTTTGTGCTTGGAGTGAGAAACAGGTTCCTTGGTGTTTTCTGCGAAACGCTTTAGCAGCCCGTTGGTGCTAGTATGGAGTCAGGGGATGGATGAAGCGGAGAGCCCCGTTTGGAGTGAGGCTGCAAAGGGCATGCCAAAGGAAGTGTTTTGCTGTGCCAAGACTCGTGCTGCGCACGCTTTGTGCTTGGAGTGAGAAACAGGTTCCTTGGTGTTTTCTGCGAAACGCTTTAGCAGCCCGTTGGTGCTAGTATGGAGTCAGGGGATGGATGAAGCGGAGAGCCCCGTTTGGAGTGAGGCTGCAAAGGGCATGCCAAAGGAAGTGTTTTGCTGTGCCAAGACTCGTGCTGCGCACGCTTTGTGCTTGGAGTGAGAAACAGGTTCCTTGGTGTTTTCTGCGAAACGCTTTAGCAGCCCGTTGGTGCTAGTATGGAGTCAGGGGATGGATGAAGCGGAGAGCCCCGTTTGGAGTGAGGCTGCAAAGGGCATGCCAAGAGAAGTGTTTTGCTGTGCCAAGACTCGTGCTGCGCACGCTTTGTGCTTGGAGTGAGAAACAGGTTCCTTGGTGTTTTCTGCGAAACGCTTTAGCAGCCCGTTGGTGCTAGTATGGAGTCAGGGGATGGATGAAGCGGAGAGCCCCGTTTGGAGTGAGACTGCAAAGGGCATGCCAAGAGAAGTGTTTTGCTGTGCCAAGACTCGTGCTGCGCACGCTTTGTGCTTGGAGTGAGAAACAGGTTCCTTGGTGTTTTCTGCGAAACGCTTTAGCAGCCCGTTGGTGCTAGTATGGAGTCAGGGGATGGATGAAGCGGAGAGCCCCGTTTGGAGTGAGGCTGCAAAGGGCATGCCAAAGGAAGTGATTTGCTGTGCCAAGACTCGTGCTGCGCACGCTTTGTGCTTGGAGTGAGAAACAGGTTCCTTGGTGTTTTCTGCGAAACGCTTTAGCAGCCCGTTGGTGCTAGTATGGAGTCAGGGGATGGATGAAGCGGAGAGCCCCGTTTGGAGTGAGGCTGCAAAGGGCATGCCAAGAGAAGTGTTTTGCTGTGCCAAGACTCGTGCTGCGCACGCTTTGTGCTTGGAGTGAGAAACAGGTTCCTTGGTGTTTTCTGCGAAACGCTTTAGCAGCCCGTTGGTGCTAGTATGGAGTCAGGGGATGGATGAAGCGGAGAGCCCCGTTTGGAGTGAGGCTGCAAAGGGCATGCCAAAGGAAGTGTTTTGCTGTGCCAAGACTCGTGCTGCGCACGCTTTGTGCTTGGAGTGAGAAACAGGTTCCTTGGTGTTTTCTGCGAAACGCTTTAGCAGCCCGTTGGTGCTAGTATGGAGTCAGGGGATGGATGAAGCGGAGAGCCCCGTTTGGAGTGAGGCTGCAAAGGGCATGCCAAAGGAAGTGTTTTGCTGTGCCAAGACTCGTGCTGCGCACGCTTTGTGCTTGGAGTGAGAAACAGGTTCCTTGGTGTTTTCTGCGAAACGCTTTAGCAGCCCGTTGGTGCTAGTATGGAGTCAGGGGATGGATGAAGCGGAGAGCCCCGTTTGGAGTGAGGCTGCAAAGGGCATGCCAAAGGAAGTGTTTTGCTGTGCCAAGACTCGTGCTGCGCATGCTTTGTGCTTGGAGTGAGAAACAGGTTCCTTGGTGTTTTCTGCGAAACGCTTTAGCAGCCCGTTGGTGCTAGTATGGAGTCAGGGGATGGATAAAGCGGAGAGCCCCGTTTGGAGTGAGGCTGCAAAGGGCATGCCAAGAGAAGTGTTTTGCTGTGCCAAGACTCGTGCTGCGCACGCTTTGTGGTTGGAGTGAGAAACAGGTTCCTTGGTGTTTTCTGCGAAACGCTTTAGCAGCCCGTTGGTGCTAGTATGGAGTCAGGGGATGGATGAAGCGGAGAGCCCCGTTTGGAGTGAGGCTGCAAAGGGCATGCCAAGAGAAGTGTTTTGCTGTGCCAAGACTCGTGCTGCGCACGCTTTGTGCTTGGAGTGAGAAACAGGTTCCTTGGTGTTTTCTGCGAAACGGTTTAGCAGGCCGTTGGTGCTAGTATGGAGTCAGGGGATGGATGAAGCGGAGAGCCCCGTTTGGAGTGAGGCTGCAAAGGGCATGCCAAAGGAAGTGTTTTGCTGTGCCAAGACTCGTGCTGCGCACGCTTTGTGCTTGGAGTGAGAAACAGGTTCCTGGGTGTTTTCTGCGAAACGCTTTAGCAGCCCGTTGGTGCTAGTATGGAGTCAGGGGATGGATGAAGCGGAGAGCCCCGTTTGGAGTGAGGCTGCAAAGGGCATGCCAAAGGAAGTGTTTTGCTGTGCCAAGACTCGTGCTGCGCACGCTTTGTGCTTGGAGTGAGAAACAGGTTCCTGGGTGTTTTCTGCGAAACGCTTTAGCAGCCCGTTGGTGCTAGTATGGAGTCAGGGGATGGATGAAGCGGAGAGCCCCGTTTGGAGTGAGGCTGCAAAGGGCATGCCAAAGGAAGTGTTTTGCTGTGCCAAGACTCGTGCTGCGCACGCTTTGTGCTTGGAGTGAGAAACAGGTTCCTTGGTGTTTTCTGCGAAACGCTTTAGCAGCCCGTTGGTGCTAGTATGGAGTCAGGGGATGGATGAAGCGGAGAGCCCCGTTTGGAGTGAGGCTGCAAAGGGCATGCCAAAGGAAGTGTTTTGCTGTGCCAAGACTTGTGCTGCGCACGCTTTGTGCTTGGAGTGAGAAACAGGTTCCTTGGTGTTTTCTGCGAAACGCTTTAGCAGCCCGTTGGTGCTAGTATGGAGTCAGGGGATGGATGAAGCGGAGAGCCCCGTTTGGAGTGAGGCTGCAAAGGGCATGCCAAAGGAAGTGTTTTGCTGTGCCAAGACTCGTGCTGCGCACGCTTTGTGCTTGGAGTGAGAAACAGGTTCCTTGGTGTTTTCTGCGAAACGCTTTAGCAGCCCGTTGGTGCTAGTATGGAGTCAGGGGATGGATGAAGCGGAGAGCCCCGTTTGGAGTGAGGCTGCAAAGGGCATGCCAAAGGAAGTGTTTTGCTGTGCCAAGACTCGTGCTGCGCACGCTTTGTGCTTGGAGTGAGAAACAGGTTCCTTGGTGTTTTCTGCGAAACGCTTTAGCAGCCCGTTGGTGCTAGTATGGAGTCAGGGGATGGATGAAGCGGAGAGCCCCGTTTGGAGTGAGGCTGCAAAGGGCATGCCAAAGGAAGTGTTTTGCTGTGCCAAGACTCGTGCTGCGCATGCTTTGTGCTTGGAGTGAGAAACAGGTTCCTTGGTGTTTTCTGCGAAACGCTTTAGCAGCCCGTTGGTGCTAGTATGGAGTCAGGGGATGGATAAAGCGGAGAGCCCCGTTTGGAGTGAGGCTGCAAAGGGCATGCCAAGAGAAGTGTTTTGCTGTGCCAAGACTCGTGCTGCGCACGCTTTGTGGTTGGAGTGAGAAACAGGTTCCTTGGTGTTTTCTGCGAAACGCTTTAGCAGGCCGTTGGTGCTAGTATGGAGTCAGGGGATGGATGAAGCGGAGAGCCCCGTTTGGAGTGAGGCTGCAAAGGGCATGCCAAGAGAA
>NW_028290123.1:0-30453 GCF_059628265.1 Tinamus guttatus
CCCCAAAACACCCCTGAACACCCCCAGAGACCCCCAAAACACCCTAAAACACCCAAAGAAACCCAAACAGCCCTAAATACCCCCCAAAGCCCCCAAAGCACCCTAAAAGACCCCAAAACACCCCCAAGCACCCACAAAACAGCCCAAAGACACCCAAAACACCATAAAACACCCCCAGGGACCTCCAAAACACCCCCAGCAGCCCCCCGAAATGGCCCAAAACCTCCCGGGGACCCCGAAACTGCCCCAAATCCCCGTGGGCGCCCTTGAAACCGCCCCAACCCTCCCTGGGAACCCCCGAAACCGCCCAGAGCCCCTTGGGAGCCCCTGAAACCGCCCCAAAGCCCTGCGGGAACCCTCGAAACCGCCCCGAATCCTCCCAAACTGCCCCGAATCCTCCCAAACCGCCCCAAATCCTCCCAAACTGCCCCCAAGCGTCCCCCAAATGCCCCAAACGAACCCGAACTGCCCCAAATCCTCCCAAACCGCCCCCAAGTGTCCCCCAAATGCCCCCAAAATGCCCCAAACGCCCCCGAAATGCCCCGAATCCTCCCAAACTGCCCCCAAGCGTCCCCCAAATGCCCCCAAATGCCCCAAATGCCCCCAAAACACCCCAAACGCCCCCGAAATGCCCAAAATGCCCCAAAATGTCCCAGATGCCCCCAAAACGCCCCGGATTCGCCCCGAACGCCCCACCCGCTCGGCCACGCTCCCCGCCTCCTCCTCCTCGTCGTCGTCGTCCTCGTCCTCGTCGTCCTCGTCCTCCTCCTCCTCCTCGTCCTCCTCTTCCTCCTCCTCCTCCTCCTCGCTCAGGGCCTCCCCGGGACCCTCCGACTGTTGGGGGGGCCCAGGCGTCCGGGTGAGACCCCCCCCCGGCCCCGCCCTTCCCGGTGACACTCGGGGACACCCCAGGCCTCCTGGTGACACCCACGGGCTCCCGCTGGCCCTCCCGGTGTCCCCAATGTCCCCAGGGTCTCTAATGGCTCCTGGTGGCCCCAAATTCTTCCTGTGTCCCCAATGTCCCCAGTCCCTTCCAGTGTCCCCAATGTCCCCAGTCCACCACGGTGTCCCCAATGTCCCCCGTGTCCCCAATCCCCACGATGTCCCTAATGTCCCCATTCCCTGTCAATGTCCCCAGCGTCCCTCATGTCCCCAGTCCCCCACAGTGTCCCCAATGTCCCCATCCTCTGTGTCCCCAGTCCCCCGGAGTGTCCCCAATTTCCCCAGTCCCTCGCGGTGTCCCCAACATCCCCCATGTCCCCAGGCCACCCTCAAGTGTCCCCAGGCCTCCGCAGTGTCCCCAATGTCCCCAGTGTCCCATGGGGTCCCCAATGTTCCCATTCCCCCTCAATGTCCCCAGCGTCCCCAATGTCCCCATTTTCTGTGTTCCCAATGTCCCCCATGTCCCCGTCCCCACGGTGTCCCCAATGTCCCCATTCCCCCCAAGTGTCCCCAATGTCCCCCATGTCCCCGCAGTGTCCCCAATGTCCCCATTCTCTCTCTGTGTCCCCAATGTCCCCAATATCCCCATTCCCCCCGAGTGTCCCCGATGTCCCCCATGTCCCCACGGTGTCCCCAATGTCCCCATTCCCGAATGTCCTCAATGTCCCCCGTGTCCCCAATGTCCCCAGTCCCTGCACTGTCCCCAACGTCCCCATTCTCTCCCAATGTCCCCAACGTCCCCCATGTCCCCGTCCCCACGGTGTCCCCAATGTCCCCATTCTCTCTCTGTGTCCCCAATATCCCCATCCCCGTGGTGTCCTCAATCTCCCCATTCTCTCTTTGTGTCCCCAATGTCCCCCATCCCCACGGTATCCTCAATCTCCCTGTTCTCTCTCTGTGTCCCCCGTGTCCCCAATATCCCCATTCCCCCCATTGTCCCCGGTGTCCCCCATGTCCCCGCGGTGTCCCCAATGTCCCCATTCTCTCTCTGTGTCCCTGATGTCCCCAATGTCCCCATTCCCCCCAAGTGTCCCCGATGTCCCCCGTCCCCGCGGTGTCCTCAATGTCCCCATTCTCTCTCTGTGTCCCCAATGTCCCCAATATCCCCATTCCCCCCGAGTGTCCCTGATGTCCCCCATGTCCCCGCAGTGTCCCCAATGTCCCCATTCTCTCTCTGTGTCCCCAATGTCCCCAATATCCCCATTCCCCCCGAGTGTCCCCGATGTCCCCAATGTCCCCACGGTGTCCTCAATGTCCCCATTCCCTGTGTCCCCTGTGTCCCCAATGTCCCCATTCCCCCCATTGTCCCCGATGTCCCCCATGTCCCCGCAGTGTCCCCAATGTCCCCAATATCCCCATTCCCCCCGAGTGTCCCCGATGTCCCCAATGTCCCCACGGTGTCCTCAATGTCCCCATTCCCTGTGTCCCCAATGTCCCCAATGTCCCCATTTCCCCCATTGTCCCCGGTGTCCCCCGTCCCCGCGGTGTCCCCGATGTCCCCATTCCCCCCATTTTCCCCCATGTCCCCACGGTGTCCTCAATCTCCCCATTCTCTCTCTGTGTCCCCCGTGTCCCCGATGTCCCCATTCCCCGCAATGTCCCCATTGTCCCCGCGGTGTCCCCAATGTCCCCATTGTCCCCGCGGTGTCCCCAATGTCCCCGTTCTCTCTCTGTGTCCCCCGTGTCCCCGATGTCCCCATTCCCCCCCATGTCCCCAATGTCCCCACGGTGTCCTCAATCTCCCCGTTCTCTGTGTCCCCAATGTCCCCATTGTCCCCATTCCCCCCATTGTCCCCAGTGTCCCCCGTCCCCGCGGTGTCCTCAATCTTCCCGTTCTCTCTCTGTGTCCCGTGCCCCCGGTGTCCCCATTCCCCCCAATGTCCCCATGTCCCCGCGGTGTCCCCGCTGTCCCCATTCCCCCCAGTGTCCCCATCGTCCCCGCCGTCCCCCCGGTACCTCCTTGCTGTCCGAGTCCCCGTGCCCGTCCACGGAGAAGCCGTCGTAGAACAGGGAGAACCCGGCGCCGCCTTCGCTGTCCCAGTCGTCCCCGGCCCGGACGCCTGGGCCCCCCCGGCCCCGGGCCCCGCCCCCGCCGGGCGCCGCCATCTCCTCCGTCACCGTGATCTGCAACGAGGGGCCCCGGCGTCCGGGAAGGGGCCGGGGGTCCGGGAAGGGCCCCGGAGTCCGGGAAGGGGGTCCGGGAAAGGGCCCCGGAGTCCGGGAAAGGGGCCGGGGGTCCGGAAAGGGCCCAGGCGTCCGGGAAGGGGGGTCCGGGAAAGGGCCCCGGTGTCCAGGGAAGGGCCCAGGTGTCCGGGAAAGGGGACCCGGCATCTGGGAAGGGCCCAGGGGTCTGGGAAGGGGGACCCGGGGTCTGGGAAAGGGTGTCCGGGAACAGCCCCGGAATTCGGGAAGGGCCCAGGTGTCTGGGAAGGGGCCCCGGCGTCCGGGAAGGGCCCCGTGCTGGGAAAAGCCCCGGTGTCCCGGGTGTCCCCGTGTCTGGGATGTCCCCCGTGTCCCACATGCCCCCGATATCCGGGATGTCCCCGGTACCCGGAAGGGCCCCGGCGTCCGGGATGTCCCCGTGTCCCCAATGTCCCCGTGCCCGGGATGTCCCCATGCCCCAGATGTCCCCGTGTCCGGGATGGGTCCTGATATCCAGGATGTCCCCATGTCCCGGATGTCCCCGTGTCCCGAATGTCCCCGTGTCGGGAAGGGCCCCGGTGTCCCGGATGTCCCCATGTCCCCGATGTCCCCGTGTCCCGGATGTCCCCCTGTCCGGGATGGGTCCTGATATCCAGGATGTCCCCATGTCCCCGGTGTCCCCGTGTCCCCCCTACCTCGGTGCTGGCGCGGGGGCTGGCTCTCTGCAGCCGCTTGTGCAGCCCCTCGGGGCCGTAGTCCAAGCGGGGCCGCTTGGGGGGGTCTGGGGGGGCGGGGGGGGGGGGGTCAGGACCCCCCAAACCCCCCGTGACCCCCCCAAACCCCCCCATGACCCCCCGTATCCCCCCCGCACCCACCGGGCTCCTCGATGCTCCGCAGCTCGTCCGACACCCGGAAATGGAGCATCTCGGACACCCGCTTCTCCGGGACCTGCGGGAGGGGGGGGGCGCGTGGGGAGCACCCCAAAAAGGGCCCCGGCGTCCGGGACACCCCCCAAAAAGGGCCCCGGCGTCCGGGAAACCCCCCAAAAAGGGCCCCGGTGTCCGGGAGCCCCCAAGGGGCCCCGGCGTCCAGGACCCCCCCAAAGGGACATCCAGGACCCCCCCCCAAAAGGACCCCAGGATCTGGGACCCTCCCCCCAAAAAGGGCATCTGGACCCGCCCCCCCCCCCCCCCCCAGAAGGGGCCCCGGTGTCCGGGACCCCCCCCTAAATGGGCATCTGTAGCTCCACCCCCCAAAAAGAACCCCAATATTTGAGAAAAATGCCCCAAAAGGGGCATCTGGACCCGTAAATCCCCCCCCCAAAAAGGGAAACCCCCCCCCAGGGGACCCCAGTGTCCGGGACCCCCCCCCGGAAAGGGGCGCCCGGCCCCGCCCACCTGCCCGGCCCCGCCCACCCGTCTGGCCCCGCCCACCTGCCCGGGCCGGGCCATGGTCTTCCGGGCCCGATGGACCTTGGGGCGGGCGGGGGGCGTGGTCTCCGGGGGCGGGGCCTCGCCGGGGGGCGGGGCCTGCGGCGCCGCTGGGGGCGGGGCGGCCGCCGGCGGGGGCTGCGGAGGCGGCGGCGCGGGGGGCGTGGCCGGCGGCGCGGGGGGCGGAGCCGACGGCGCGGGGGGCGTGGCCGGCGGCAGTCCCAGCAGGCGCAGCGCGAGCGCCTGCCCGGGCGGGGCCTTCCCGGCCCCCGTCAGCGACATCTTGGCGCGGCTGGGCGGGGCCTGCGCGGGGGCGGGGCCTGGCGCCGGCCCCGCCCCCCGGCCCGGCGAGCCCGGCAGCGTCTTGGCGGCGTGGCCTGAAACGGCGCGAAATGAGCCCAAAAACGGCGCGGAATGAGCCCCAAAACGGCGCGGAATGAGCCCCAAAAACGGCGAGAAACGAGCCCCAAAACGGCGCGGAATGAGCCCAAAACGGCGCGGAATGAGCCCAAAAACGGCGAGAAACGAGCCCCAAAACGGCGAGAAACGAGCCCCAAAACGGCGAGAAACGGGCTCCAAAAATGACGAGGAATGAGCCCAAAAACGGCGCGGAATGAGCCCAAAAACGGGGCGGAATGAGCCCAAAAACGGGGTGGAATGAGCCCAAAAACGGCGCGGAACGAGCCCAAAAACGGCGCGGAACGAGCCCAAAAACGGCGCGGAACGAGCCCAAAAACTCCGCGAAATGAGCCCCAAAACGGGGGATTGACACCCGAAAACTGAGCGTTGGGACTCGAAAACGTGGAGCCGGGACCCAAAAACGGGAGATTGGGACCCAAAAATGGGGGAATAGGACCTGAAACGGGACTGTGACCCAAATACGAGGGATTAGGACCCAAAACAGGGGGATTAGTACCCAAAATAGGGGTGATTGGGCCCCAAAAACCAGCGAGTGTGGCCCAAAAGGAGCCCCCAAAGCCCCAAATCACCCATTTCTGACCCCAAATGAGCCCCGGCACCCACAGATCTCACATTTGTGACCCCAAACCCCCCTTTTGTCCCCCAAAACGGCTGCTCTTGACCCAAAACGAGCCCGAAGTGACCCCAAGTCACCCCCTTGTGACCCCAGAGCAGCCCCTGGACCCCAAATCACAGCGTTTCCGCCCCAAACTCAGTCCTGTTGGACCATGAATTGCCCCAAATGGCCCCAAATCACCCACTTGGGACCCCAAATTGCCCCTTGTGGCCCAAATCCCCCTCTCTTGTCCCCAAACCCCCCCTTGTCCCCAAATTCGCCCCTTGTCCCCAAATCCCCCCTCTTTGTCCCCAAATTGCCCCTTGTGGCCCAAATCCCCCTCCCTTATTCCCAAATCCCCCCTCTTTGTCCCCAAATCCCCTCCCTTGTCCCCAAATCCCCCCCTTTGTCCCCAAATTCGCCCCTTGTCCCCAAATCCCCCCTCTTTTTCCCCAAATTCGCCCCTTGTCCCCAAATCCCCCCTCTTTGTCCCCAAATTCGCTCCTTGTCCCCAAATCCCCTCTCTTCCTCCCCAAATCCCCCCTCTTTGTCCCCAAATCCCCCCTTGGTCCCCAAATCCCCCCTTGGTCCCCAAATCCCCTCCTTTGTCCCCAAACCCCCCCTTTTGTCCCCAAATCCCCCCTTTGGCCCCACCCCCTCCAAACGCGCCCCGAGTGCCCCGAAACCCCCCAAACTCTCCCCAAAACCCGCGCCCCCCCCCCTCACCTGGGAGCCCCTTGGGGCTGGCGCCGCTCGGGGGGGCGGGGCCCGGCGGCCCCTCCCGCTCGGGGGAGGCGCCGGACGCCGGGGCCCCCCCGGGCTCCTCGGCGGGGGGGGCGGCGCCCTCGGGGGGGGGGGCGGCCCCCCCCCACTCTCCGGGGCCCCCCCCGGGATCCGCCGCGAGGCCTCCGGGTCCCGCCGCCTCCTGCGGGGGGGGGACGGGGTCAGGGGGGGCCCCCAAAAACGTCCCCCCCCCCCCCCGGAAAACCGGGGCTCCCCCCCCCGCACCTCGGCGCCTCCCGCCGCCGCCTCCTCCATGGCCGCCGCTGGCGCCGGCCGCGCGCGTGCGCCGTGACGTCACGCGCAAGGGGGGGCGGAGCCGCGCGCCTACGGGAGCACCGCCCCTCCGGGACACGCCCCCTCCCTCGGCCCCGCCGCGAGCCCCGCCCATCCCTTGGCCACGCCCCCTCCCTTGGCCCCCGTCGCGAGCTCCGCCCCTCCCTTGGGCACGCCCCCTCCCTCGGCCCCGTCGCGAGCCCCGCCCCCGGGACACGCCCCCTCCCTTGGCCCCGTCGCGAGCCCCGCCCCCGGGACACGCCCCCTCCCTTGGCCACGCCCCCTCCCCGCGGCGCGCGCGTTCCCGCTCCCTCCCCCCTCCCCAGGCTCCCGAGTCGCCGTTTTCACCGTTTTCTCCTCTTTTATTACAAAAAAAAACCGGCTCCGAAGGCGGCAGCGGGGGCTGCCCTCCCCCCTCCTGCCGGGGCCCAGGCGTCCGGGCCCCCCCTCCCCCCCCCCTTAAACCTCTATCCGCTCCCCTCGCTGCCCCCTCCCCCAATGGGCCCAGGCGTCCGGGTGCCCCGCCTCCATTCTAACCACTAGCCCCTCCCCCCCCGCCCCCTCCCCCCAAAGGGCCCAGGCGTCCGGGTGCCCCCCCTCCCCCCTTCCATTTCCTCTAAGCTACGGAGCCCCCCCCTCCCCCACTACAACCTACGGAGGGGCCCAGGCGTCCGGCCTCCCCTCCCCCCCTCTACGAGCTACAGAAAACAGCGGGTCCCGGGGGACCCAAAATCGCCCGGTTTAGGGTCAAAACGAAGCATCTGAGAAGGGGCCCAGGCGGCCGGGTTCCAAAATCTGCAGTTTTGGGGTAAAAACGGAAAATCCTAGAAGGGACCCAGGCGTCCGGGTACCAAAATCTGTGTTTTTGAGTGGAAAATGACGGTTCTGGAAAGGGCCCGGGGGCCCCTTGGGTTTCAAGTGGAAACTTGGCATCGTAGGAGGGGCCCAGGCGTCCGGGACCCAAAATCTCCCGGTTTAGGGTTAAAATGGCCATTTCTGAAGGGGCCCAGGCGTCCGGGACCCAAGGCGGCAGTTTTGGGGTAGAATCGCGCCGTTCCGAAGGATTCCAGGCATCCGTGCGCCAAAACCCGCAGTTTCGGGGTAGAAATGTGACGCTTCTGAGGGGTCTCGGTGTCCAGGCGCCAAATCTGTGGGTTTTTGGAGAAATGGGCCATTTCTGAGGAGAAATGCGCCGTTTTCCTCGGATCTTGAGTCAAAACTTGACATCCAAGAAGAGATCCAGGCGTCCGGGTGCCAAATCTGCGGGTTTGGGCAGAAAGGTGCCATTTTGAGTGAAAACGTGACGGTTCTGAACAGGCCCCGGCATCCAGGACCCAAAATCTGCGGTTTTGGGGTAGAAATGTGCTGAGTCTGAAGGGATCCAGGCATCCGGGTCCTGAAATCTGCCATTTCTGAGGAGAAATGTGCCGTTTTTGAGGAGAAATGTGCCCTTTCTGAGGAAAAATGTGCAGTTTCTGAGAAGAAGTGCTTGATTTGTGAGGACAAAATCAGTGTTTCTGGAAATAAATCTGACATTTTTGAGCAATAATGTGTTGTTTCTGAAGAGAAGTACGTAGTTTCTGAGAGAAATATGAAGATTATAGCAAAAAAAACGCATCATTTCTGAAGAGGAAAGTGATGTTCTTGAGAGAAATACGGCATTTCTGAAAAGAAAAATGACGTTTCTGAGACAAAAATTGTCATTTTTGAGGAAAAAAAGGATGTTTCTGAGAGAAACCCGCCATTTTTGAGGAGAAATGTGACGTTTCTGAGGTGAAAAGTCACTTTTCTGAGGAGAAATGTGACTTTTCTAAAAGGCCCCGCTGCTTGAGTGCCAAAATCCGTGGGTTTTGAGGAGAAATTTGCCGTTTCTGAGTGGAAACGCTCAGTTTTTGTGTAGAAACGCGCCGTTTCCAAAGGAGTCCAGGTGTCCGGGTGCTGAAATCTGCAGTTTTTGAGCAAAAACATGTTATTTCTGAGAAGAAACGTGCCATTTCTGAGGTGAAAATCCATGTTTCTGAGAAGAGAAACCATCTGAGAAGGTATGTGCTCTAAGAAAAAAAAACTATGTTTCTGAGAAAAATGTGTCATTTCTGAGAGAAATGTGCTGCTTCTGAGGAGAAACATGACGCTTCTGAAGGGGCCCAGCTGTCCGGGTGCCAAAATCCGTGGGTTTTGAGGAGAAATTTGCCGTTTCTGAGTGGAAACGCTCCATTTTTGTGTAGAAACGCGCCGTTTCCAAAGGAGTCCAGGTGTCCGGGGTGCCGAAATCTGCAGTTTTCGAGCAGAAATGTGCCATTTCTGAGGAGAAAAGTAATGTTTCTGAGAAAAATGTGATGTTTCTCAGAGAAATGTGCTGTTTCTGAGGAAAAATGTGACATTTCTGAAGGGGTCCAGGCGTCCGGGTGCAGAAATCTGTGAGTTTTGAGGAGCAATTTGCTGTTTCTGGGAGGAAACGCGCCGTTTCCAAGCAGAAACGTGCAACTCTTGGGTAGAAACACACCGTTTTGAGCGGAAACGCATCGTTTCCGAGCAGAAACGCGCTGTTTTCGAGCAGAAACGCCATTCCGGGTAGCAGTGCGCCGTTTTGAGCCAAAAGGCGCCGTTTCTGCACCGTTTTGAGCAGCAATGCGCCATTTCCGCGCAGCCGGGCGCCGTTTCGAGCAGAAACACGCAGCTTTTGAGCAGAAAGGCGCCGTTTGCACGCCGTTTTGAGCAGAAACGCACCGTTTTGAGCAGAAACACGCCATTTCTGCACAGAAACGGGCCGTTTCAAGCAGAAACACGCCGTTTTTGAGCAGAAACGTGCCGTTTTGAGCAGAAATGCGCCATTTCGAGCACAAACCCGCCGTTTTTGAGCAGAAACCTGCTGTTTTGAGCATAAACGCACCGTTCTTGAGCAGAAAGGCGCCATTTTGAGCAGAAACGCACCATTTCCACACAGAAATGTGCCATTTCCGCACAGAAAAGCACCGTTTCCATGCCATTTTGAGCAGAAACATGCTGTTTCCACACGGAAACGTGCCATTTCTGCGCAGAAAGGCGCCGTTTCCACACCGTTTTGAGCAGAAAGGCGCCGTTTTGAGCAGAAAGGCACCATTTCTGCACAGAAAGGCGCTGTTTCTGTGCCATTTCGAGCAGAAACACACCATTTCCTTGCAGAAACGTGCTGTTTCGAGCAGAAAGATGCCATTTCTGCGCAGAAAAGCGCTGTTTCCACGCTGTTTTGAGCAGAAAGGCGCCGTTTCCGCACCGTTTCGAGCAGAAAGGCACCGTTTCCGCACTGTTTTGAGCAGAAAGGCGCTGTTTCGACGCAGAAAGGTGCCGTTTCTGCACCATTTCGAGCAGAAACGTGCCATTTCCACGCAGAAAGGCGCCGTTTCCACGCCGTTTTGAGCAGAAACGCGCCGTTTTGAGCAGAAAGGTGCCGTTTCTGCACCATTTCCGCACTGTTTTGAGCAGAAAGGCGCCGTTTTGAGCAGAAAGGCGCTGTTTTGAGCAGAAATGTGCCGTTTCCGCGCTGTTTCGAGCAGAAAGGCGCCGTTTTGAGCAGAAAGGCGCCGTTTCCACGCCGTTTCGAGCAGAAAGGCGCCGTTTTGAGCAGAAAGGCGCCGTTTTGAGCAGAAAGGCGCCGTTTCCACACCGTTTCTGTGCAGAAAGGCGCCGTTTCCACACCGTTTCGAGCAGAAAGGCGCCGTTTGCGCACCATTTTGAGCAGAAAGGCGCCGTTTCCACACCGTTTCTGTGCAGAAAGGCGCCGTTTCCGCGCCGTTTCGAGCAGAAAGGCGCCGTTTTGAGCAGAAACGCGCCATTTCCGCACCGTTTCCGCGCAGCCCGGCGCCGCTCCCGCACGCAGCGGCCCCCCGTCGCTCAGGCCGTCCCCGCGCTGCCCGCGGCCGCGGCGGCTGCCAGCACGTTCTGCGCCGTGGTCTTGCCGTGCTGCTCCTTGAGGTGGCGCCGGATGGCCGGCTTG
Source organism: Tinamus guttatus (assembly GCF_059628265.1). Lineage (NCBI taxonomy): Eukaryota > Metazoa > Chordata > Aves > Tinamiformes > Tinamidae > Tinamus > Tinamus guttatus. The sequence goes on from NW_028290123.1 coordinate 10,559, forward strand.
TGCGCGAAGCGGCCGGCGCAGTAGGAGCAGCGGTACGGCCGCGCGCCGCTGTGCAGGTTCAGGTGGTCGTGCAGCGTGGACTTCTGCGTGAAGGCCTTGCCGCACACGCCGCACGCGTGCGACTTGACGCCGCGGTGCACGTTCATGTGCCGGTTCAGGTTGCTGCTGTGGTTGAAGAGCTTCCCGCAGCGCGGGCACATGAAGCTCAGGTGCTGCGCGCGCATGTGCAGGACCAGGCGCTCCACGCCGCCGAACACGTCGCCGCATTTGCCGCAGCGCGACAGCGCCGGCGCCGCCGACGCGTCGGAACCGCCGAAAATCAGCAACCCGTCGCCATCGGCGTCTTCGTTGAGGCTGTAGCAGGCCTGGAGGACCCCCGCGGGCGCCTCCGCCTGTGCGCGGCCGCCTGTCGCGGCGCCGGCGCGGTGACGCTTGGGCCACGCGCGGGGGCGGCGGCGGCGCCGCGCGGCGCCCGCCGGAGGCTCCTCCACCTTCACGATGCAGATGTCGGACACGGCGTCGTCGTCGTCGTCGTCGTCGTCGTCGTCGTCCGGCACCTCCAGCTTCAGCGCGGGGCCCGCGGGGACGTCCATGGCGCCCAAGGGGACGTCCATGGGGGCCAAGGGGGCGTCCAGCTGCCCGTCCAGGGGCACCTCCATGGCGGCCAATGGACCATCCACGTTGACCAGTTGACCATCCACATTGACCAGTTGACCGTCCACGTTGACCAGTTGACCGTCCACGTTGACCAGTTGACCGTCTACGTTGACCACTTGACCATCCACGTTGACCAACTGGCCGTCCACGTTGACCAACTGGCCGTCCATGGTGCCCAACTGGTCCATGCTGGCCAACGGGTTGTCCATACCGGTCAACGGGCCGTCCACGTTGACCAACGGACCCTCCATGGCGGCCAACGACCCCTCCATGGCGGCCAACGACCCGTCCACGGCGGCCAACGACCCGTCCATGGCGCCCAAGGGCCCGTCCATGGTGGCCAAGGGGCCGTCCATGGCGCCCAAGGGCCCGTCCACGGCGCCCATGGGGACGAAGGGACCGTCCCCGGCGGCCGCGTTGCCCTTGACGCTCCCCAGGGCGCCCTTGGTGGCCACGAGGCCGCCCTTGGTGGCCACGGCGGCCCCGCGGGTGCTGAGGGCGCCGCCCTTGGCGGCCACCAGGGCGCCCTTGGTGGCCAGCGCCGCCCCCTTCCCGCCGCCCCGCCCCTTCCCGCCCCATCCCGCCGCCTTCCCGGCGTTTTTGGGGCCGAACCCGGCGTTTTTGGGGCCGAATCCGGCGTTTTTGGCCGCCGCGGCCCGGCCGGGGCCCGCCCGCCCGCCGGGGGGTGGCTCCCGCTTCCCGCCGCCCGCCGCCATCTTGCCGGGGGAGCCCGCGGCCGCCGCCATGTTGTGCGTGGCCGCCGCCATGTTGTGTGTGGCGATGGAATCCCGCCCCGCCGCCATGCTGTGCGCGGCAGCCGCCATGTTGTGCGTCGCCATGGAGTCCCGCCCCGCCGCCATGTTGTGTGTGGCCGCCGCCATGTTGTGTGTGGCCACGGATTCCCGCCCCGCCGCCATGTTGTGTGTGGCCACGGACTCCCGCGCCGCCGCCATGTTGTGCGTGGCAGCCGCCATGTTGTGTGTGGATTCCCGCGCCGCCGCCATGTTGTGCGCGGCCGCCGCCGCGTTCCGCGCGGCCTCCCGCGCGGCCGCCATGTTGCGCGTCGCCATGGCGCCCGCCGCCATGTTGCGCGTCGCCATGGCGCCCGCCGCCATCTCCTCCCGCGAGGCCTCCCCGTCGCCGCCGTCCCCTTCGGCGCCGTCCCCGATGTCCCCAGCGTCCCCGATGTCCCCCGCACGCGGCTCGATGAGGTGCGCCAGCGCGCCGCGGCACTTCTCCACCACGTGCTCCATCTGCAGGTAGCTGGCGGCCGTGAGGTAGTTGACGAGGTCGCGCAGGGCGAAGCGCAGCGCGCCCGTGTAGCACGAGAGCAGCAGGTCGGCCACGACGCGCGCGCTGTGCGCCAGCGCCAGCGGCAGCTCGGCCGCCGGGTGCAGCAGGAACTGGTCGCGCAGGAAGGGCGAGCAGGCGGCCAGCAGCACGCGGTGCCCGCGGAAGCGCAGCCCCCGCGCCACGATGGTGACGTCGCAGAAGCGCTCCTCCGCGCGCAGCCGCCCCATGGCGCCCAGCGCCGCCGCCGCGTGGCCCGGCAGCTGGAAGCGCAGCACGGCCGCCGCGCACGGGGACATGGCGGGGACGGGGAACAGGGGGGGACGGGGACAGCGGGGACAGTTGGGACAAGGAGGGGACACTAAGGGACCAGGAGGGGATAGGGGGGACCTGGAGGGGATAGGGGGGACCTGGAGGTGACAGGGAAGGGGACACTAAGGGACCAGGAGGGGATGAGAGGGACCAGGAAGGGACAGCAGGGACAGGGACGGGGGGACAGGGACAGGGAAGGGGACACTAAGGGATCAGGAGGGGATAGGGGGGACCAGGAGGGGACAGCAGGGACAGGGACAATGGGGACAGGGACAAGGAGGGGACACTAGGGGATCAGGAGGGGATAGGGGGGACCTGGAGGGGACAGGGAAGGGGACACTAGGGGATCAGGAGGAGACAGCGGGGACAGGGACAGGGAGGGGGCACTAAGGGACCAGGAGGGGATGGGGGGGACCTAGAGGGGACAGCAGGGACAGGGACAATGGGGAAGGGACAGCAGGGACAGAGGGGGACACTAGGGGATCAGGAGGGGACAGGAGGCACCTGGAGGGGACAGCAAGGACAGGGACAGCAGGGACAGGGACAGGGAAGGGGACACTAGGGGATCAGGAGGGGACGGGAGGGACCTGGAGGGGATAGGGGGGACCTGGAGGGGACAGGGAAGGGGGCACTAAGGGACCAGGAGGGGATAGGGGGGACCAGGAGGGGACAGGAGGACAGGGACAATGGGGAAGGGACAGCGGGGACAGGGAGGAGACACTAAGGGACCAGGAGGGGATAGGGGGGACCTGGAGGGGACAGGAGGGACAGGGACGATGGGGACACTAGGGGATCAGGAGGGGATAGGGGGGACCTGGAGGGGACAGCAGGGACAGGGGGGACAGGGAAGGAGACACTAGAGGATCAGAAAGGGACAACAGGGACAGTGGGGACAGGGACAAGGAGGGAACACTAGGGGATCAGGAGGGGATGGGGGGGACCTGGAGGGGACAGCAGAGACAGGGACAATTGGGACAGGGAAGGGGACACTAAGGGATCAGGAGGGGATGAGAGGGACCTGGAGGGGACAGCAGGGACAGGGAGGGGGCACTAGGGGACCAGGAGGGGACAGCAGGGACAGGGACAGGAAAGGGGACCTAGGAGAGGAGAGGGGGACAAGGAGGGGACAACGAGGACAAGGGGGAGGGACTGGGAGGAGCTGGGGAAAGGGGGAGGAGCCTGCGGGGACGGGGAGGGGCCTGCGGGGACGGGGAGGGGCCTGCGGGGTTGCTGGGGAGACGGGGCGGGGCCAAGGGGAGACGGGGCGGGGCCGACGGGGTAGCGGGAGCAGCGGGGGGGGCTCCGGCCGCACGGGGGGGGCGGGGTCAGCGGCTCCTGTGGGGGGGGAACCGGAAGCCGCGTCACCAGCGGGGCCCCCTTGGCCCCGCCCACACCCCCTTGGCCCCGCCCACACCCGCCCCCCCCCTTGGTCCCGTTCGGGCCCTCCCCCCCCACGATGGTCCCGTCCGGACCGGCCCCCCCCGCCCGCCCTCCCCCCCCCCCCGCGCACGTTGGTCCCGTCCGGACCGGGCGCCCCTCATTGGTCCGGACCGAACCCCCCCTCCCCCCCCATCCCGCCCCCCCCGCGCCATTGGCCCGCCCCGGTTCCGCCGCGCGCCCCCATTGGTCCCGTCCGGACCGAACCCGGGCCGGGCCCGCCCCGCCCTCACCCGGTCCGCGGTTCCGTCCGGTTCCGTCCGGTTCCGTCCGGTTCCGTCCGGCTCCGCCGCCGCCGCCGCCGGGATTAAAGGGCCGGGCGCGTCCGGGGGCCCTTAAAGGGGCCGCGCAGGGGGGGGGTCCGGCCCCGGGCGGAAGTGGGGCCGGGGAGGGGGCGCGCGCGGGGCATTGTGGGATATACGGAGGCGCGCGGGGGGGGGGGAGCGACGTCATCGCGCGGCGCCGCGCGGGGGGCGGGGCCGGCCGAGGCGCCGCCCTGCTCTTAAAGGGGCCCGGGCGTCCGGGGTCCCCCCGGGTCCCCTCTGGGCGCCCCAATGTGGCTCTAAGGGCGTCTATAGGGCTCCCCATGGGGGTCTGGGTGCCCCAAGGGGGTCCTGAGCGCCCCAAAGTGGGTCCTGGGTGCCCCAAAGGGGCTTCCAGGTGCCCTAAAGGGGGTCCTGGGCGCCCCAATGTGGCTCTAAGGGCGTCTATGGGGCTCTCCGAGGGGGTCCGGGTGCCCCAAGGGGGTTCTAGGTGCCCCTATATCCCCTCCAGGTGCCCCAAAGGGGGTTCTGGGTGCCCCCATGGGGCTCTAGGAGCCTCATGGGGCTCCCCAAGGGGGTTTTGGGTGCCCCAAGGGGATTCCAGGTGCCCCCATGTCCCCTCCAGGTGCCCCAATGAGGTTCTAGGTGCCCCATTGGGTTCCAGGTGCCCCAATGGGGTCTCCAGGAGCCCCAGGGGGGGTTCCGGGTGCCCCAATGTGGGTTCAGGTGCCCCCATGTCCCCTCCAGGTGCCCCAATGGGGTCTCTAGGAGCCCTGGGGGGGTCTGGGTGCTCCAATGGGGGTCCAGGTGCCCCATGGGGCTCCCAGGTGCCCCAAAGGGGGTTCTAGGTGCCCCCGTGGGGCTCTAGGGGCCTCATGGGGCTCCCCACGGGGGTCCCGGGTGCCCCCATGGTTTCTCGGTGCCACTATGGGGTCCCCAAGGGGTTCTAGGTGCCCCGATGGGGTCCCGGGCACCCCAATAGGACCCTGGATGCCCCATTGGGGGTCCTGGGTGCCCCAGTGGGGCTCTAGGGGCCTCATGGGGCTCCCATTGGGGTCCTGGGTGCCCCAAGGAGATTCCAGGTGCCCCAATGGGTTCCAGGTGCCCCCATGTCCCCTCCAGGTGCCCCAATGGGGTCTCCAGGAGCCCCGGGGGGGGTCTGGGTGCCCCGATGTGGGTCCAGGTGCCCCCATGTCCCCTTCAGGTGCCCCAATGGGGTCTCCAGGTGCCCCCATGTGGGTCCAGATGCCCCTTTGGGGTCCCGGGTGCCCCCACGTCCCTCCAGGTGCCCCCATGTGGGTCCAGATGCCCCTTTGGGGTCCCGGGTGCCCCCCCCCCGGCGCCGTCACTGCCCCAAAGGTCCCCACGGGGGGGGGGGGGGGTTGGTCCGAGCTCCCCCCCCGTCCCTGACCCCGCCGTCCCCTCCCCCCCCCCGCCCTTTGCTCCCCTTGCGCCATCAGGGGCCCAGGCGTCCGGGGGGGGGGGGGGGGGGACAAGAGCAGGGACCTCTGTGACAGCCCCGGGTGTCCCCAACCCCCCCCCCCCGGACGCCTGGGCCCCTTCCCGGCACCGCTGCCCCCCCCCGACGCCTGGGCCCCCCCGCCGGGACCGGGGGGGTTGTTGGGTGCCCTGGGGGGTTGGCAGAGGGCCCAGGCGTCCGGGAAGGGCCCAGGAATGTGGGAAGGGCCCAGGTGTCCGGGGGGGGCGGGGGGGGCCCTGGCGTCCGGGAAGGCCCCGGGGGGGGGCGGGGGCTGCTCGTTAGCCCTTAATGAAGCCAACCCCCCCCGACCCCCCCCCCGGGGACGTCCCACGTTTCATAACCCCCCCCGGCCCAGCCCCACGGAGCCGCTGGGGACAGAGGGACAGAGGGACAGAGGGACGCGGGGACAGAGGGACGCGGGGACAGAGGGACACGGGGACAGAGGGACACAGGACACAGGACACGGGGACGGAGGGACACAGGACACAGGACACGGGGACGGAGGCCGCCGCCGCCATGGGCCCCCCCGGAGCCCTCCTGCTGCTGCTGCTGCTGCTGCCCCACGGCGCCGGTGGGTCCCCCCGCCCCAGAGACCCCTATAGACCCCTATAGACCCCTATAGATACCGGTAGAGCTTCATAGACCCCTGTAGACCCCTATAGACCCACATAAACCCCTATAGATCCCCATAGACCCCTATAGACCCACATAAACCCCTATAGATCCCCATAGAGCTCCGTAGACTTCTATAGATCCGTATAGATCCCCATAAACCCCTATAGATCCCCATAGAGCCCTGTAGACTTCTATAGATTCCTATAGATCCCTACAGAACCCCATAAACCCCTATAGATCCCCATAGAGCCCTGCAGACTTCCATAGACTCCCATAGACCCCTACAGTCCCCCATAAACCCCTATAGATCCCCATAGAGCCCTGTAGACTTCTATAGATCCTTATAGATCCCCATAAATCCCTATAGATACCCATAGAGCCCCGTAGACTTCCATACACTCCTGTAGACCCCTATAGACCCTCATAAACCCCTATAGATCCCCATAGAGCCCTGTAGACTTCTATAGATCCCTATAGATCCCCATAAACCCCTATAGATCCCCATAGAGCCCCGTAGACTTCTATAGACTCCTATAGACCCCTACAGACCCCCATAAACCCCTATAGATCCCCATAGACCCCTGTAGATTTCTATAGACTCTTATAGACCCTTGTACACCCTCATAAACCCCTATAGATCCCCATAGACCCCTATGGCTCTTGATACCTGCCCATAGACCCCTGTAGACTCCTATGGATTCCCCAGAACCTCCTGGAGAACCCTATGGGCCCCATATCCCGCCCCACCTAGACCCCTATAGACCCCTATAGACTGCTATAGACCCCTATGACTCTTGATACCCCCCCCACGCCCCCTATAGACCCCTATAGACCCCCATAGACCCCTATGACTCTTGATACCTCCCCCACGCTCCCTATAGACCCCTATAGACCGCTATAGACCCCTATGACTCTTGATACCCCCTCCACGCCCCCTATAGACCCCTATAGACCCCCATAGACCCCCCTATAGACCCCTATGCCCCCATAGCCCCCCCGGAACCCCCTATAGCCCCCCTATAGCACCCTATGACCTCCCATATCCCCCTGTAGCCCCCACATAGCCTCCTATAGCCCCCTATAGCCCCCTATAGCCCCCTGTAGCCCCCTTTAGGCCCCTATAGGCCCCTATAGCCCCTCGTAACCCCCCCATCCCCCCCAGTGACCTCGGTGACCCCAGCGGTGACCCCGACGGTGACCCCCACCCCCACCCCCACCCCCTGCGGCCCCGGGGGCTTCTGTGGAGGTAGGAGGGGCCGGGGGGGGCGGGGGGGGGCAGTGACGTCATGGCGGGGGGGGCACTGAGTCGGGGGGGCCCCGGGGGCGGGGGGTGACACGTGTGTCCCCATGAGGTGACATCATGGGGGGGGGGCTTTGTGTGACGTCACTCCCCATGGGGAGGGTCCATCCCCGCCCCGCCCCCTGGGCACGGGTGGGGGGGGGCGGTTCTGCCTGTAGTGACGTCACAGGGGGAATCCCTCGTGTGACGTCACTCCCCATGGGGGGGCCCGCCCCTCTGGCGTTGGAGCGCGGCACATTGCGGGGGGGGGGGTGTTCTCCCTGTAGTGACGTCACGGGGGGGAATCCCTCTTGTGACGTCACTCCCCATGGGGGTGTCCCCCCCCCAGGCCCGCCCTGCCCCGCCCCCCTTCCCCCCCCCCCAGCTGGAGCGCGGGCTCTGGCCGCGGGGGGGGGGGGGTGTCCCCCGCAGTGACGTCACGGGGGCTCCCCGACGTGACGTCACCCCCGGCCCCTCCCCGCCCCCCTGGAGTTGGAGCACGGCTCGTTCTGCCCGCGGGGGGGGAGGGGGTGTCCCCATGAGGTGACGTCACCGGGGGGTCCCCCGCAGTGACGTCATGGGGGCTCCCCACTGAACCCCCCCCCAGCCCTCCCTGCTCCGCCACCCCCCCCGAGACTCGTTCTGGCCGCGGGGGGGTGGGGTGGGGTGTCCCCCGCGGTGACGTCACAGGAGCGCCCTGCTGTGACGTCACCCCCCCCCCCCGGCCCTCCTTGCCCCGCCCCCCTGGAGTTCCAGCACGGCTCGTTCTGGCCGCGTGGCGGGGCGGGGGGGGGGGGGGAAATCCTCGCGTGTCTCCCCGGTGTGACGTCACGGGGCTCCCCGACGTGACGTCACGCGCAGGCCCGCCGTGCCCCGCCCCCCTGGAGTTCGAGCACGGCTCGTTCTGGCCGCGCGGCCCCGCCCGGCCCGGCTCCCTCCTCCAGCTCCGCTGCTTCGCGGGCTACGTCCTGCGGGGACCCGCGCGGCGCCGCTGCCGCCCGGGGGGCACGTGGAGCGGGAGCCACCCCGCGTGCGACGACGGGCGTTAGTGATGGGGACATGGGGACAGGGAGGGGACACGGGGGGACACGGGGGGGACATGGGGACACGGGGGGGACATGGGGACAGGGAGGGGACACGGGGGGGACATGGGGACAGGGAGGGGACACGGGAGCGGGAGCCACCCCGCGTGCGACGATGGACGTCAGTGATGGGGACATGGGGACAGGGAGGGGACACGGGGGGACACGGGGGGGACATGGGGACACGGGGGGACACGGGGACACGGGAACGGGAGCGGGAGCCACCCCGCGTGGGACGACGGGCGTTAGTGACACGGGGGGACGTGGGGGGACATGGGGGGACATGGGGACATGGGGACATGGAGGGGACACGGGAGCGGGAGCCACCCCGCGTGCGACGACGGGCGTTAGTAACACGGGGACATGGGGACAGGGAGGGGACAGAGGGGATGGGGACGGGGACATAGAGGGGACACGGGGTGGCGGGAGGGGACACAGGGATGGGGGAACACGGGAACATGGGGATGGGGGGACAGGGACAGGGGGGACACGGGGGGGTCGAGGGGACATCGGGGGACACGGGGGAACAGGGGGACATGGGGACGTGGCGGGACCAGGGGACATTGGGGGACAGGGGGACATTGGGGGACAGGGGGACATGGGGGGACACGGGAACATAGGGGGGAGGGGGGACATGGGGGGGTCGAGGGGACACGGGGGAACAGGGGGACATGGAGGGACATTGGGGGACACGGGGACGGGACGTGATGGGGACGAGGGGACACGGGGACGGGGGCGGGACGTGGCGGGACCAGGGGACATTGGGGGACATGGGGACGTGGAGGGACACGGGGACATGGGGGGACACGGGGGTCCCGCGCGGGGGCGGGGCTGGGGGGGTGTCACGTGGCGCTGTCCCCGCAGAGGGGGCGTGTCCCGCGCCCGGCGTCCCCCCCGGCGCCACCAAGGACGGGACCCGCTACGACGTGGAGGGGACCGTGCGGTTCCGGTGCCGGCCCGGCCTGCGGCTCGTGGGCTCCGAGCGGCGCCGCTGCCTGGAGGGCGGCGCGTGGAGCGGGGCGGAGCCCTCGTGTCGCCGTGAGGGACAGAGGGGACAATGGGGGGACACGGGGGGACACGGGGGACACACCGCGTGGAGCGGGGCGGAGCCCTCGTGTCGCCGTGAGGGACAATGGGGACAATGGGGGGACAATGGGGACACGGGGGGACAATGGGGACACAGGGGGGACACGGGGACACGGGGGACACGGGGACAGCGCGGGGCCCTCGTGTCGCCGTGAGGGACGGGGGACAATGGGGACAATGGGGACAATGAGGGGACAATGGGGACACGGGGGGGGGGGACACGAGGGGACACGGGGACAGCGCAGAGCCCTCATGTCGCCGTGAGGGACGGGGGGACACGGGGGGACATGGGGACAATGAGGGGACATGGGGAGACACGAGAGGACAGTGCGGAGCCCTTGTGCCTCCATGAGACACGGAGGGGGGACAATGGGGACAGTGAGGGGACAATGGGGACGGGGGACATGGGGGACAATGGGAGGATACAGAGGCCATTGGGGACAGGAGGGGATGGAGGGACACGGGGGACATGGACGGGAGGACATTGAGAGACACTGAGGGACAGGGAAGGACACGAGGGACATGAGGGGACATGGGGGACACGGTGGCCCCGTCGCTGTCCCCGCAGACCCCGACTCCTTCGACATCCCCGAGGACGTCGCCGCCTCCTTCCTGGCCTCCCTCACCCAGACCGTGGAGGTGGCCGAGGCCAACAGCAGCCGGGGTGCGCGGGGACCTTGGGGACCTTGGGGACACGGGGGGACACGGGCGGACATTGGGGACACGGGGGGACACGGGGGACACGGGAGGGACGTGGGGCTACGCGGTGCCCATGACCATGAGGAGGATGGCGAGGACGGTGACAGCGGTGACGATGAGGACGGGTTTGGTGATGGTGTTGACCATGACGACGACGACGACAATGATGATGATGATGATGATGACAATGATGATGGCGATGGTGATGATGATAACAATGACGATGGTGATGATGTTGACGATGATGACGATGACGATGGTGGTGACGGCCATGGTGCCGGCCATGGTGATGGCCATGGTGACGATGACGATGATGACGATGACGATGATGACAATGACGATGATGATGACGATGGTGATGACGGCCATGATGACGGCCATGGTGACGGCCATGGTGACAATGACGATGATGACGATGATGACGATGACGATGATGATGACAATGACGATGATGATGACGATGGTGATGACGGCCATGATGACGGCCATGGTGACGCCGCTGCCGCAGGCGCCACGGAGAAGCGCCGCATCCGCGTGGGCACCGGCGCCGCCCTCAACGTCTTCCTGCTCCTCGACGCCTCCAGCAGCGTCTCCAAGAGCGACTTCGAGCGGGCCCGGAGCGCCCTGCAGGAGCTGGTGGAGAAGGTGCCCCGGGAACGCCGGGAACAGCCGGGAACGCCGGGAATAACGGGGAACACTGGGAACAACCGGGAATAACCGGGATCCCCCAGGAGCTCCCTGGAGCCTTCGGGACCCCAGTGCCCCTAGGGAGCCTCGGGGACCCCCAGAACTCCCCGGGACACCCATTGGGACCCCCAGGGACCCCCCAGGACCCCCTTGGTCCCTGGGGACTCTGGGACGCCCATTGGGACCCCCAGGGACCCTCAGGGAGCCTTGGGGACCCTCCAGGACCCCCCAGGGATCCCCAGGAGCCTCGTGGAGCCTCAGGGACCTCCCAGGACACCACAGGACGCCCATTGGGACCCCCAGGGACCCCCCAGGACGCCCTGGGGACCCTGGGACGCCCATTGGGACCCCTAGGGACCCCTCAGGACCCCCTTGGTCCCTGGGGACCCCAGGACTCCCATTGGGACCCCCAGGGACCCTCAGGACCCCCCGGGATCCCCCCGGGAGCTTCGGGGACCTCCCGAGACCCCCGGGAGCCTCATGGAGCCTCAGGGACCCTACAGGACCCCCCAGGACGCCCATTGGGACCCCTAGGGACCCGCTTGGTCCCCGGGGATCCTGGGACGTCCATTGGGACCCCCAGGGACCCCCAGGACCCCCTGGGATCCCCGTGGGAGCTTTGGGGACCCCTCGGGAGCCTCGTGGAGCCTCGGGGCCCCCCATGGCCCCCCAGGATCCCCCGGGACCCCCAGGAGCCTCGGGGAACCCCCAGGGACCCTCAGGACCCCCCGGGATCCCCCTGGGAGCTTCGGGGACCTCCCAGGACCCCCTGGGAGCCTCATGGAGCCTTGGGGACCCCCAGGAGCCTTTGGGACCCCTAGGGAGCCTCAGGAACCTCCCAGACCCACCCCGGGACCCCCAGGGACCCCCGGGAACCCCCTGGGAGCCTCGTGGAGCCTCGGGGCCCCCCATGGCCCCCCAGGATCCCCCCGGGACCCCCAGGGACCCTCAGGACACCCCGGGACCCCCCGGGAGCCTTGGGGACCCTCCAGGACCCCCCAGGACCCCTGGGAGCCTCGCGGAGCCTCAGGGACCCCCCAGGATACCACAGGACACCCATTGGGACCCCCCAGGGACACCCCAGGACGCCCTGGGGACCCTGGGACACCAATTGGGACCCCCAGGGACCCCTCAGGACCCGCCGGGATCTCCCTGGGAACTTTGGGGGCCCTCCAGGACCCCCCCAGGACTCCCATTGGGACCCCCAGGGACCCCCGGGAGCCTCGTGGAGCCTCAGGGACCCCCAGGGACCCTCAGGACCCCCTGGGGTCCCCCTGGGAACTTTGGGGACCCTCCAGGACTCCCATTGGGACCCCCAGGGACCCCCGGGAGCCTCGTGGACCCCTCTGGGCCCCCCCGTGACCCCCATGTCCCCCCCGTCCCCAGCTGTCCAGCTACGGCTCGGCGCCCCGGTACAGCGTCATCACGTTCGGCACCGAAGCGCGAGTGGAGCTGAGTCCTCTGGAGGCGCGGAGCGGGCGGCCGGACGCCGTGGGGGAGCTGCTGGGGGCGCTGCCCTATGGGGGTACGTATGGGATCCATAGGGGGTGCCTATGGGATCCATAGGGGATGAGTATGGAACCTATAGGAGATCCATAGCGATGGAGGGGCCAGCCCGGAGCGGGCGGCCGGACGCCGTGGGGGAGCTGCTGGGGGCGCTGCCCTATGGGGGTACGTATAGAATCTATAGGGGATGAGTATGGAACCTATAGGGAGTGTGTATGGGATCCATAGGGATCCTATAGGGATCGAGGGGCCAGCCCGGAGCGGGCGGCCGGACGCCGTGGGGGAGCTGCTGGGGGCGCTGCCATACGGGGGTACGTATGGAATGTATAGGGGATGAGTGTGGGATCCATAGGGGATGAGTATGGAACATATAGGGATCCTATAGGGATCGAGGGGCCAGCCCGGAGCGGGCGGCCGGACGCCGTGGGGGAGCTGCTGGGGGCGCTGCCCTACGGGGGTACGTATGGGATCCATAGGGGATGAGTGTGGGATCCATAGGGGATGAGTATGGAACCTATAGGGATCCTATATGGATAGAGGGAACAGCCCGGAGCGGGCGGCCGGACGCCGTGGGGGAGCTGCTGGGCAGCCTGCCCTATGGGGGTACGTATGGAATCTATAGGGGTCTCTAGGTTCCTATAGGTCCCTATATGTCCCTATCCGTCCCTAGCGCACACGGTGAAGCCCGGCACCAACCCGCACGCCGCCCTGCGGGTGCAATGGGTGCAATGGGTCCCATGGGCACTATAGGTGTCTCTAGGTCGCTATAGGGTTCTATACGTTCCTATACGTTCCTATACGTTCCTATACGTCCCTAGCCCACGCGGTGAAGCCCGGCACCAACCCGCACGCCGCCCTGCGGGTGCAATGGGTGCAATGGGTCCCATGGGCACTGTGGGTGCCTATAGGGTTCTGTAGGGTTCTATAGGGTTCTATAGGTCCCTGTATGTCTCTATATGTCCCCAGCCCATGCCGTGAAGCCCGGCACCAACCCGCACGCCGCCCTGCGGGTGCAATGGGTGCAATGGGTCCCATGGGCACTATAGGTGTCTCTAGGTCCCCATAGGGTTCTATACGTTCCTATATGTTCCTATACGTCCCTAGCCCACGCCGTGAAGCCCGGCACCAACCCGCACGCCGCCCTGCGGGTGCAATGGGTGCAATGGGCACTATAGATTCCTGTAGGTCCCCATAGGTGTCTCTAGGTCCCCATAGGGTTCTATAGGGTTCTATAGGGTTCTATAGGTCCCTATATATCCCTTAGCGCACGCGGTGAAGCCCGGCACCAACCCGCACGCCGCCCTCCGCGCCGTCTACGAGCTCCTGGTGCAGCAGGAAGCGGCCGAGCGGGGCCAGGGCCTGGACCCGGCGCCCGTCACCTCCAGCACCCGCCACGTCATCGTCATCATGACGGACGGTGCGGCCCGAACCGGGGAGATTCACCCCAAAACGGCCCGGAACCGGGGAGATTCACCCCAAAACGGCCCGAAACCGGCCACATTCACCCCAAAACGGCCCCAAAACAGCCCGAAACGGCCCGGAACCGGCGAGATTCACCCCAAAACGGCCCCAAAACAGCCCCAAAACAACCCGAAACCAGCACAAACTGACCCGAAACAGCCTGAAACCACCATGATTCACCCCAAAACCGGCCTGAAACCCCCACAAACCTCCGCGAACCACCCCAAAATGGCCCGAAACTGCCCAAAACCACAGTGAACTGCCCCAAAACCGGCCCAAAAATGCCACCATTCACCCCAAAACTGGCCCCGAACTGGCACAATTCACCCCAAGACCACCACAATTTGCCCCAAAATCGCCACAATTCAGCCCGAAACGGGCTAAACAGCCCTGAAACCACCTTGATTCACCCCAAAATCACCCAAAACTGCCTCAATGCACCCCAAAACCACCCAAAATGGTCCCAAACTGCCCCCATTCAGCCCCAAACTGCCTTGGCCTGCCCCGATTCACCCCCAAACTGCCCCGATCTACCCCAGAACTGCCCCGATCCACCCCCGTGCACCCCCAAACTGCCCCCATTAAGCCCAAAACAGCCCCAAACCACCCTGGACTGCCCCGATTCACCCCCAAACTGCCCCAATTCACCCCAAAACCGCCCCAATTCACCCCCATGCTCCCCCAAAACGCCCCCATTCACCCCCAAACCACCCCCATTCAGCCCAAAACGGCCCCAAACTGCCCCGATCCACCCCAAAACCGCCCCGATCCACCCCCATGCACCCCCAAACCGCCCCCATTCAGCCCCAAAGGGCCCCGAACTGCCCCAACCCCCCCCGAAACTGCCCCGATCCCCCCAAACCGCCCCGCCCCCCCAAACTGCCCCGCCCCCCGAACGGCCCCGCCCCCCGTGACGTCACTGCCCCCCAGGGCGCATCAACATGGGGGGCTCCCCGGTCCCCGTGATCAAGCAGATCCGGGAGCTGCTGAGTATCGGGAGGGACCCCCGGAACGACCGCGAGGACTTCCTGGGTATGGGGACAACGGGGGGACATGGGGGGACATTGGGGACACGGGGGGGATCGGGGGACATGGGGGGACATGGGGACATGGGGACTTCCTGGGTATGGGGACAACGGGGGGACATGGGGGGACATCGGGGACACGGGGAGGACATCGGGGACATGGGGACTTTCTGGGTATGGGGACAACGGGGGGACATGGGGGGACATCGGGGACACGGGGGGGATGGGGGGACATGGGGACTTCCTGGGTATGGGGACAACGGGGGGACATGGGGGGACATCGGGGACACGGGGGGGATGGGGGGGATGGAGGGACATGGGGGGGATGGGGGGACATCGGGGGGATGGGGAACATGGGGACATGGGGGGGCATGGGGGGACATGGAGGGACATGGGGGGACATGGGGGGATGGGGGAGCATGGGGGGGATGAGGGGACACTGGGGATGGGGGGACATGGGGGGACATAGGGGAGGATGGGGGAGATGGGGGACATTGGGGACATGGGGGGACATGGGGACATTGAGGGGATGGGGGGACATGGGGGGACATGGTGAGATGGGGGGATGGAGGGACATGGGGGACACGGGGGGATGGGGGGGACATTGGGGACATGGGGGGATGGGGAGACGGAGGGATGGGGAGACGGGGGGACATTGGGGACATGGGGGGGACATGAGCGGGATGAGGGGACACTGGGACAGGGGAAATGGGAGGGACAGGGGGTGGGGGAACATGGGGGACATGGGGGACATGGGGGGACATTGGGGACATGGGGGGACATGGGGGATGGGGGGACATGGGATGGGGGGACATTGGGGACATGAGGGGACATGGGATGGGGGGACATGGAGGATGGGGGACATTGGGGGACATGGGGGACATTGGGTACATGGGGAGACATGGGGGACATGGGGGAGACATGGGGGACATGGGGAGACATGGGGGACACGGGGGACATTGGGGATGGGGAACAGGGGCATGAGGGACATGGGAGGACAGGGGGGACATGGGGGACATTGGGTGGAATGAGGACATAGAGACATTGGGGGACACTGGGGACATGGGGACCCTGGGGGGCATGAGGGGACATAGGGACATTGGGTACATGGTGGGTACGGGGACATGGAGGGACAGGGAACCATGGGGATGGGGGGACGGGGACATTGGGACATGGAGGGACATTGAGGGGGCAGTGGGGACGTGAGGGACAGGGAACCATGGAGGGACATGGGGGATACGGGGGCACTGGGGGGCAAGGAGGGGACATGGAGGACACGGGGGACGTGGTGGCCCTTGGGGACATGGGGGATATGGGGGGGATACAGGGGATGTGGGGGCCCTTGGGGACCCCTTGGGGACACTTTGGGGACACGCTGGGGCCCTTGGGGACCCTTGGTGATACCTTGGGGACACCTTGGGGACCTTGAGGACCCCTTGGGGACATGGGGGGACATGGGGCCCTTGGGGACCCCTTGGGGACATGTTGGGGCCCTTGGGGACATGTTGGGGACCCCTTGGGGGCACGTTGGGGACACGGGGGGACATGGGGCCCTTGGGGACCCCTTGGGGACACGTTGGGGCCCTTGGGGACACGTTGGGGACATGGGGCCCTTGAGGACCCCTTGGTGACCCCTTGGGGCCCTTGGGGATATGTTGGGGACCCCTTGGGGGCATGTTGGGGACATGGGGGGACATGGGGCCCTTGGGGACACGTTGGGGCCCCTTGGGGACATGTTGGGGACCCCTTGGGGGCGAGTTGGGGACACGGGGGGACATGGGGCCCTTGGGGACCCCTTGGGGACACGGGGGACATGGGGGGACATGGGGCCCTTGGGGACCCCTTGGGGACCCCTTGGGGACACGTTGGGACACGGGGGGACACCGGGCCCTTGGGACCCCTTGGGGACACGGGGGGACATGGGGGGACATGGGGCCCTTGGGGACCCCTTGGGGACCCCTAGGGGACACGTTGGGGCCCTTGGGGACATGTTGGGGACCCCTTGGGGACATGTTGGGGACACGGGGGGACATGGGGCCCTTGGGGACCCCTTGGGGACCCCTTGGGGACACGTTGGGGACATGGGGGGACATGGGGCCCTTGGGGACCCCTTGGGGACCCCTTGGGGACACGTTGGGGCCCTTGGGGACATGTTCGGGACCCCTTGGGGGCGCGTTGGGGACATGGGGGGGCACCGGGCCCTTGGGGATCCCTTGGGGACACGGGGGGACATGGTGGGGACATGGGGCCCTTGGGGACCCCTTGGGGACCCCTTGGGGACACGTTGGGGCCCTTGGGGACACGTTGGGGACATGGGGGGACATGGGGCCCTTGAGGACCCCTTGAGGACCCCTTGGGGGACCCCTTGGGGCCCTTGGGGACATGTTGGGGACCCCTTGGGGACACGTTGGGGACATGGGCGCTTGGGCACCCCTTGGGACATGTTGGGGACCTCTTGGGGGCGCGTTGGGGACACGGGGGGACATGGGGGGACATGGGGCCCTTGGGAACCCCTTGGGGACCCCTTGGGGACACGTTGGGGACCCCTTGGGGACATGGGGGGGACATGGGGCCCTTGGGGACACCTTGGTGACCCCTTGGTGACACCTTGGGGGCCCTTGGGGACACCTTGGTGACACCCTGGGGACACCCTGGGGACATTGGTGACACTGGTGCCACCACGCAGACGTGTACGCGTTCGGGCTGGGCGAGGCCGTGCACATGGAGACGCTGAACGCGCTGGCGTCGCACAAGGACGGCGAGAGCCACGTGTTTGTGCTGAGGGGCCACGGGGACCTGCACGAGACCTTCCAGCGCTATGATCGGTGTGACATGGGGACATGGGGACACCTTGGGGACATGGGACACCATGGGGACACCATGGGGACACCTTGGGGACATGGGGAACACCATGGGGACATGGGGACACCATGGGGACACCTTGGGGACATGGGGACACCTTGGGGACCTGCACGAGACCTTCCAGCGCATGATCGGTGTGTGACACGGGGACATGGGGACACCTTGGGGACATGGGGACATGGGGACACCACGGGGACCTGCACGAGACCTTCCAGCGCATGATCGGTGTGACACGGGGACATGGGGACACCATGGGGACACATGGGGACACCTTGGGGACACTTGGGGACACCTTGGGGACACGCTGAACGCGCTGGCGTCGCACAAGGACGGCGAGAGCCACGTGTTTGTGCTGAGGGGCCACGGGGACCTGCACGAGACCTTCCAGCGCATGATCGGTGTGACATGGGGACATGGGGACACCATGGGGACACCTTGGGGACATGGGGACCACCATGGGGACCTGCACGAGACCTTCCAGCGCATGATCGGTGTGACATGGGGGGGACATTGGGGACACCTTGGGGACACCTTGGGGACACGGGGACACCTTGGGGACCTGCCGAGACCTTCCAGCGCATGATCGGTGTGACATGGGGACATGGGGACACCTTGGGGACATGGGGACACCATGGGGACCTGCACGAGACCTTCCAGCGCATGATCGGTGTGACACCATGGGGACACCTTGGGGACATGGGGACACCATGGGGACACTTGGGGACCTGCACGAGACCTTCCAGCGCATGATCAGTGTGACATGGGGACATGGGGACACATTGGGGACATGGGACACCATGGGACCTGCACGAGACCTTCCAGCGCATGATCGGTGTGACATGGGGACACCTTGGGGACATGGGGACACCTTGGGGACACCTTGGGGACATGGGGACACCTTGGGGACCTGCACGAGACCTTCCAGCGCATGATCGGTGTGACATGGGGACACCTTGGGGACATGGGGACACCTTTGGGGACACCTTGGGGGACACCTTGGGGACATGGGGACACCATGGGGACATGGGGACACTTGGGGACACCATGGGGACACGGGGACACCTTGGGGACACCATGGGGACCTGCACGAGACCTTCCAGCACATGATCGGTGTGACATGGGGACACCTTGGGGACATGGGGACACCATGGGGACATGGGGACACCTTGGGGACACCATGGGGACCTGCACGAGACCTTCCAGCGCAATGATCGGTGTGACATGGGGGACATGGGGACACCTTGGGGACATGGGGACACCATGGGGACACCATGGGGACACCTTGGGGACATTGTGAGGACATGGGGACACCATGGGGACACCTTGGGGACACCATGGGGACATGGGGAAACCTTGGGGACATGGGGACACCATGGGGACACCTTGGGGACACCATGGGGACCTGCACGAGACCTTCCAGCGCATGATCGGTGTGACACGGGGACACTGGGGACATGGGGACACCTTGGGGACGCCTTGGGGACATTGTGGACCCTTTGGGGACATGGGGACCCCGGGGACCCCTTGGGGACATTGTGGACCCCTCGGGGACCTTGGGGAACCCTTGGGGACCTTGGGGACATCTTGCGAAGACCTTGGGGACATTGTGGCCATTGGGGCCCCCTCGGGGACATTGGGAGCCCCTTGGGACATTGTGGCCCCTTTGGGGGACACGGGGACCCCTCGGGGACACCTCGGGGACCCCTCGGGGCCGCGCTGTCCCCGCCGTGTCCCCAGACGAGAGCGAGACCCTCAGCATGTGCGGCCTGGCCTACGACCTTCGAGCGCGCGGGGGACGACGAGCGGAACCCCTGGCACGCGACTGTCACCGTCACGGTGGGACACGGGGGGCGGGGGGACACGGGGGGGAGGGGACACGTGGGGGGGGTGACACGTGGGGGGGACACGCGGGGGGAGGGGACACGTGAGGGGGGGGACACGTGGGGGAGTGACACGTGGGGGGGACACGCGGGGGGGGTGACACGCGTGGGGGGGGACACGTGGGGGGACACGCGGGGGACACGCGGGGGGGTGACGTGGGGGGGGTGACACGTGGGGGGTGGCACGTGGGGGGTGGACGTGTGGGGGAGGTGACACGCGGGGGAGGGGACCTGGGGGGGGTGACACCCGGGGGGGTGACACGCGGAGGGGTGT
>NW_028290124.1:0-23896 GCF_059628265.1 Tinamus guttatus
GAAAAAATACTGTGGAATATTGGTCGAGTTTAAAGCTTATGAGGATCTTGAAGTTGGTGGTGAGATTTCAGTGTCAGTAGGAGGTAATTGTATTGGTTCCGGAGAGCATATAGGTGATTATGGGAATGAGACTGATGAGGAAAGCAGATTTTACATAGGAAGTAATAGTTGAAGGGGTATTTTTGTGATTGGAGAAGATGAGGGTGGAAATGATTGGCATAGAGAGGATTGTTAGTGTTAGTAGGGTTATGGTATTAAGGAGTAATAAGGTTTTTATTACTTTTACTTGGAGTTGCACCAAGATTAGTGGCTCCTAAGACCAGTGGATTACTATTATCCTTTAAAAGTAAGGGGGCTGAGAGTTTAGTCTCAGATGCAGGAGTTAGCAGTTCTTGCTGGTTAAACCGCCCCTTGGCGAATAAGGAGGTTTGAACTTCTATTTTTAGAATCACAGTCTAATGTTTGGGTTGAAACTATATTCGCATTATATATAATTTGAAATGAGTTCTGGTTTAGTGATTAAGAGAAGTATGGGTAAGGTGTGAAGGGTTATTAGTAGGTGTTCTCGTGTGGTTGTGCAGTGAATTGAGGTGATGTGAGAGGGAGGTGCTCCTCGTTGAGTAGCGAGGAATATGGTCAGGCTGTAGGAGGCGGTGAGTAGGGTTGCAAGGCCAGTTAGAATGATTGTAAAAGGGGATCATTTGAATAGGCTGATTATAATGGTAAGTTCGGCTATGAGATTGATTGTTGGGGGGAGGGCTATGTTTGTTAGGTTGGCTAGAAGTCATCATGTGCATATGAGGGGGAGTAGAGATTGTAAGCCTCGGGTTAGGATCAGGATACGACTGTGTGTACGTTCGTAGTTTGTGTTTGCCAGGCAGAATAATATGGAGGAGGTGAGGCCATGGGCGATTATAAGGGTTATGGCTCCTGAGAAGGATCATTCAGTTTGGATTATGCAGGCAGCGATTGTGAGGCCTATGTGGCTAATAGATGAGTATGCGATTAGTGATTTTAGATCAGTTTGGCGTAGGCAGATGGAGCTGGTTATTAGTGCGCCTCATAGGGCGAGGGTAAGGAACGGGTAGGAGAGGTAGGTAGTTAGTGGGCCTGTAATTGCAGTAATTCGTATGATACCATAACCACCTAATTTTAGGAGGAGGGCAGCGAGGAGTATGGATCCTGCAATGGGAGCTTCTACATGAGCTTTTGGCAGTCATAGGTGAAGTCCATATAGTGGGGCTTTAACTATAAATGCTGTTAAGAGTGCTATGCTTGATAGAATGTTAGTCCATGACGATGATGATAGGGGATGTAGAAGTTTTATGGTAGGTATGTGAAGTGTGCCTGTTTGTATGTGGAGGTGTAGAAGAGCGATTAGCAGGGGGAGGGAGCTGATTAGGGTATAAAATAAAAGATAAATGCCAGCGCTAAGACGTTCTGGTTGGTTGCCTCATCGTGTGATTAAAATTAGTGTTGGAATTAGGGTAGCTTCGAAAGAGATGTAAAATAAGGATAGTTCTGTGGATGAAAAGGCTAGGAGAATAAAGGGTTGGATAGTAATAAGAGTGGTGATGAAGATATATTTTCGTGTCATTGGTTCGGGGTGAAGGTGGTTTTGGCTGGCAATAAGTATGAGTGGAAGAAGTCAGCAGGAAAGTACTAGGAGTGGGGCTGAGATTTGATCAATACCTGATCATTGGTTTAAAAATTTGTAGGGGAAGTATGTTGGGTGCAATCATTGTAGGCTAAGGGAAGCGATTAGTAAGCTGTAGGTTGTGGTAATAGTTCAGGTGAGGTTTTTGGGGGATAGTAGGGCTGTTGGGATGAGTATTATCGTAGGGATTATAATTTTTAGCATTGTAGTAGATTTAGGTTGTGGAGATGGTCTGAGCCGTGGGTTCGGGTTGATGCTACTAGTATGGCGAGTCCTGTACCAGCTTCACAGGCAGAGAAGGTTAGTATTAGTACGGGGATGAGTGTGAATGATGGAGTTTGGGTATGGATTGGTCAGATTGAGAGGGCGATGTATAGTGAGAGTATCATGCTTTCTAGGCATAGTAGGGCTGAGATGAAGTGGGTTCGATGAAAGGCTAGTCCTAGACAGCTGAGGATGAAGGCAGAATAGAAGCTGGGGTGTACTAACATGAGAAAGTTACAGTAGTTGCTGTAATTTGCCGAGTCGAAGTCGGCTGTCTTGTATTAGACTAACTTTCTATTATTCAGCTCATTCAAGTCCTCCTTGGACCCACTCGTAGACTAATCCGAGGGTCAGTAGAAGTAGAATTAGGGAGGTTCATAGTATTGTGAGTAGTGGATTGGGGAGTTGGATTGCTCATGGGAGAGGGAGTAGTAGGGCGATTTCTAGGTCAAATAGTAAGAATAAGATTGCTACTGAGGAAGAATCGGATCGAGAATGGCAGTCGAGCTGATCCTAGGGGATCAAAGCCACATTCGTATGGAGAGAGTTTTTCGGTGTCTGGGCTTATTTGGGCTAGTCATAAGTTGATAGTAGTTAGGAGAGTGCTGAGGATTAGGGTTACTAGGAGTATAAATGTAATTATGTTTATTACTCTTCTCTGGGATGTAACCAGATTTTAAAGATTGGAAGTCAATTGTAATAATTATACTAGAAGAGTAAGATCCTCATCAGTAGATGGTGATGTAGAGGAATAATCAGATTACATCAACGAAGTGTCAGTATCAAGCAGCTGCTTCAAAGCCGAAATGATGATTAGATGTAAAATGAAATTTGACAAGGCGGAGAAGACATACGGTTAGGAAGGTGGATCCAATAATTACGTGTAATCCGTGGAATCCAGTTGCTACAAAGAATGTGGAGCCGTAAACTCCATCAGCAATAGAGAATGGAGCTTCGTGGTACTCTATGGTTTGTAGTAGGGTAAAATAAAATCCAAGGAGGATGGTTAATAGTATAGCTTGAATAGCCTGTTTTCGGTTGCATTCGGTAATGCTGTGATGGGCTCAGGTTACGGTGACTCCGGATGCTAGGAGGACGGCGGTGTTGAGTAGTGGAACTTCTATAGGGTTTAATGGAGTAATTCCAGTAGGGGGTCATAAGCCTCCGAGCTCAGGTGTAGGTGCTAGGCTTGAGTGGAAGAATGCTCAGAAAAATCCTAGGAAGAAGAAAGCTTCTGATGTAATGAATAGGACTATTCCGTATCGTAAGCCCTTTTGGACGGTCGGGGTGTGATGGCCTTGGAATGTTCCTTCTCGGACAATGTCTCGTCATCATTGGATTATAATGAGGATTAGGGATACTAGGCCTACTGAAAGTAAGTGGGTGGAGTTAAAATGAAATCATATGATTAGGCCAGAGGTCGTAAGGAGGGCTGCAATAGCTCCAAAGATGGGTCATGGGCTTGGATCTACTATGTGGTATGAGTGTGCTTGGTGTGCCATTAGATGTTTTCTTGTAAGTATAAGCTAATAAGTAGAACGAATACGTAGGCTTGGATTATTGCCACTGCTAATTCTAGAATGGTAAGTAAGAGTAGGATGGTGAAGGTTACGATGGATATAGCTGGGAAGATTTGTAGTAGGGCAATTGTAGCGGTGGAGGTGAGTTGGATTAGTAAGTGTCCTGCAGTTAAGTTTGCGGTGAGTCGGACCCCTAGGGCAATGGGACGAATGATTTGGCTGATAGTTTCGATTAGGATTAGGGCAGGAATGAGTGGGGTTGGGGTACCTTCCGGCAGAATATGGCCTAATGATGTGGAGGGTTGGTTTCGAAGTCCGGTGAGGATAGTAGCGAGTCAAAGAGGAAAAGCTAGTGCTATATTTATAGATAGTTGGGTTGTGGGAGTAAAGGTATATGGTAGTAGCCCAAGTAGGTTAGTTAGGAGAAGGAGGATTATCAGTGAAGATAGGATGAGGGCTCATTTATGACCAGGCTTGTTTAGGGGGTTTATTAGTTGTTTGGTTATTAATTTAGTCAGTCAGAGTTGTACAGTTGTCAGGCGGTTGGAGAGTCAACGGCTATTGGGGGATGGTAAGAGAATAGTAGGAAAGATTATGGAGATTATGATTAATGGGAATCCCATGAGTTGGGGACTAGCGAATTGGTCAAAGAATGTTAAGTTCATGGTCAGTATCAGGGTAGGGGTTTAAGGGTGGATTTAATTTTGTGAGATGGTGGATTGGGGAAGTACATGGTTGAGGATTTAGGTTGTATGATTAGCAGAAAGATGATTCATAGGGAGGTCATGATGAAGAATCAGGGGTTAGGATTTAATTGAGGCATATCATTAAGGAGGAGTAAAACCTCTATCTTCTAGCTTAAAAGGCTAGTGCTGTGGCATAGCTTCTTAATGATTAGTTTGAGAGGTGTGATGATCAATTCTCGAAGTATGGGAGTGGGGCTGATTCAATTACGATTGGTATGTAGCTGTGGTTAGCTCCACAGATTTCTGAGCATTGACCATAAAAAATTCCAGGCCGGGTTGCTGTGAATGAAGTTTGATTGAGTCGTCCAGGGATAGCGTCGGTTTTTACTCCGAGAGTGGGGACTGCTCAAGAGTGTAGGACATCTCCAGCGGTAACAATTACTCGGATAGGGGATTCTATGGGAATTACAACTCGGTTGTCTACTTCTAGGAGTCGGAAATGGCCTGTGGGTAGTTCTGAAGTTGGAATTATGTAAGAGTCAAATGAGAGGTCTTTAAAGTCTGTATATTCATATGATCAGTATCATTGATGGCCAATTGCCTTTAGGGTTAGATCTGGTTCATCAATTTCGTCTATTATGTATAGGATTTGGAGGGATGGAAGGGCTAGTAAGATTAGTACAATGGCGGGTAGGATAGTCCAGATAAGTTCAATTTCTTGGGCATCTACAGTATTGGAGGATAATTTTTCTGTGAGTATGAGGGTTAGAATGTATAGGACTAGGCTGCAGATGGCCAGTGCTACTATTAGAGCGTGGTCATGGAATTCGACTAGTTCTTCTATGATTGGGGATGATGCGTCTTGGAATCCAAGTTGGGATGGGTTGGCCACGTGAGATGTACAGGGGTTTAACCTGTGATTTGGTCTTGACAAGGCCATGTAATAGATTTACTAACTTCTCATAAGAAAGAAGCATAAGTGGTTAGTGCGGTTGGCTTGAAACCAACATGAGGAGGTTCGATTCCTTCCTTTCTTGGACTTGAACATATGCTGGTTCTTCAAAGGTGTGGTGAGGGGGTGGGCAGCCGTGGATTCATTCGATGTTTGTAGGGGTCAGTTCAGGTTGTTGGATTTTACGCTTAGAAGAAAATGCCTCTCAGATAATGAACATGAGTATAATGACAGCCGTTATGGAGATTAGGGAGCCAATGGAGGATATGGTGTTTCAAATGGTGTAGGCATCTGGGTAGTCAGAGTATCGTCGTGGTATTCCGGCTAGTCCTAGAAAGTGCTGTGGGAAAAAGGTTAGGTTAACTCCTGTGAATATGACTCCAAAGTGGGCTTTTGTTCAGGTTGGGTGTAGGGTGAATCCTGTGAATAGGGGGAATCAGTGTGTGAATCCGGCTAAGATAGCGAATACGGCTCCTATGGATAGGACATAGTGGAAGTGTGCAACTACGTAGTATGTGTCGTGTAGAGCAATGTCAAGTGAGGAGTTGGCTAGTACGATGCCAGTAAGTCCTCCAATGGTAAAGAGGAAAATAAAGCCTAGGGCTCAGAGGATTGGAGGGTCTCATTTGATTGTACCTCCATGAAGGGTAGCTAGTCAGCTAAAGACTTTGATACCAGTGGGGATGGCAATAATTATAGTGGCGGATGTAAAGTAGGCTCGTGTATCAACGTCTATTCCGACGGTAAATATATGGTGAGCTCATACGATGAAGCCTAGGAATCCAATGGATAGTATGGCTCAGACTATTCCTATATATCCGAAGGGTTCTTTTTTTCCAGCGTAATAGGCAACTACATGGGAGATAATTCCGAATCCTGGGAGAATGAGGATATAAACTTCTGGGTGGCCAAAAAATCAGAATAGATGTTGGTATAGAATAGGGTCTCCTCCTCCTGCAGGGTCGAAGAATGAGGTATTGAGATTTCGGTCAGTAAGGAGCATAGTAATGCCAGCAGCTAGTACTGGGAGGGATAATAGTAGGAGGATAGCAGTAATTAGGACGGATCACACAAATAGTGGGGTTTGGTATTGTGATAAGGCTGGGGGTTTTATATTGATAGCGGTAGTAATAAAGTTAATTGCTCCGAGGATAGAAGATACTCCAGCGAGATGTAAGGAGAAGATAGCTAGGTCTACAGAGGGACCTGCGTGGGCTATATTCCCGGCTAGTGGGGGGTAGACGGTTCATCCAGTACCCGCTCCAGCTTCAATAGTGGATGAGGCTAGTAGGAGTAGAAATGATGGTGGTAGGAGTCAGAAGCTTATGTTGTTCATTCGGGGGAAGGCCATATCAGGGGCTCCAATTATAAGTGGAACTAATCAGTTCCCAAAGCCGCCAATTATTACTGGTATAACTATGAAGAAAATTATAACGAAGGCATGGGCTGTTACGATGACGTTGTAAATTTGGTCATCACCTAGTAAAGTGCCTGGTTGGCCAAGTTCAGCGCGGATTAGTAGGCTTAGGGCTGTGCCTACTATACCTGCTCATGCACCAAAAATAAGGTACAATGTACCGATATCTTTATGGTTTGTTGAGAATAATCATCGATTGATAAAGGTCACAGGTAAGATGGCTGAGAGATTAGGCGTTAGGCTGTAGTCCTTTTTACAGAGGTTCAAGTCCTCTTCTTATCGGCTTTGTAGTGAAGTTCATGTTGGGTTGCAAACCCATCGATGTGCAATAGAAGTGCACCGAAGCCTGGTAGGCAGAAGCCTGTTGGATGGGGCACTTAGCTGTTAACTAAGGGGTTGTGGGATCAAAGCCCACCTGTCTAGTGAGGCTTTAGCTTAATAAAAGCGTCCGATTTGCATTCGGGAGATACAGGTTAATGTCCTGTTGGCTTTAGCAGAAACTAAGAGGATTTAACTCTTATTTAAAGCTTTGAAGGCCTTTGGTTTATCTATTATCCTAAGTTTCTAGAACAAGGAGAAGATTATGGGGGATAGGGGGATGAGGGTGATGCAGAGAGAAGTAAGAATTGCGGTGGGGGTATGGGAGGCTTTATTAATATATCATAATTTTATGTAATTAGAGGAGTTCGGGGCCAGAGTAATTGTGGAATGATATGTTAGGCGTAAGTAGAAGAATAATCCCAGGAGCGAGAGTATGGAGATGACAATGGCTGTGGGTGTCATTTCTTGAATAGTTAATTCTTGGAGGATTATTCATTTGGGTAAGAAGCCCAATAGTGGGGGGAGTCCCGCTAGGGATAGGAGAGTTAGTATTAGGCTGGTATTCAGTGCTGGAGCTTTGGTCCATGAGGTTATTAGTATGGAGAGATTTGTAGCTTTGGTTATATTTAATGAGAGGAATACAGGCGTTGTTATGATTATATATAAGTAGAAGGTTAAGATGGCAAGGTTGGGGTTATAGATGATGATTGTAGTAGTTCAGCCAAGGTGGGAGATAGAGGAGAAGGCTAGGATTTTTCGGGTTTGGGTTTGATTTAATCCCATTCATACCGCCGATCATTGTGGAGGCAATAGCTATAGTTATGATGATGGTAGGGTTTAGTGAGGGTGCGATAAGGATTAGGATTGTTAGTGGTGGGAGTTTGATTATTGTCGATAGTAGAAGAGCAGTGATTAGTGAGGTTCCTTGTAGTACTTCTGGGAACCAAAAGTGGAAGGGTACTAGACCCAGTTTTATGGCGATAGAGGCTGTCAGTAATAAGGAGGATGTGGGATTGGTTAATTGGGTAATGTCTCATTGACCAGTGTCTCAGGCATTAATTATACTGGAGAATAGTATTAGGGCAGAAGCTGAGGCTTGGACCAAAAAGTATTTGATGGAGGCTTCTACAGCTCGTGGGTGGTGGGATTTGGAGATTAGGGGAATGGTAGCGAGAGTGTTGATTTCTAGTCCAGTTCAAGCTAGGATTCAGTGGCTGCTGGACATAGTAATAGTGGATCCCAGGGTAATGCTGGCCAGTGAAATTAGCTTGGTGTGAGGGTACATTAGTAAAGGAGGGAGTTAAACCATCGTTTTCGGGGTATGGGCCCGATAGCTTAGTTAGCTGACTTTACTAGGAAATAATATAGAGGAAGTATGGGGAGTTTTGATCTCCTTTGTGTAGGTTCGATTCCTGCTTTTCTAATTAGCTAAGGAAATGAGAGGATTGGTAGACCTCTATGTTCACTTTATCATAGTGACCCTTAGGTTCAGGCACATTTCCATGGGTAGGTATTGCATCTTAGGCATGGGGGTAGGCCTGCGAATGAAATTGGTATACTTGTATGTCAGAGGCAAAAGGCTAGGGTAAGGGGTAGGAAATTTTTTCATAGTAGATGTATTAATTGATCATAGCGGAATCGTGGGTAAGAAGCTCGTACTCATAAGAATCCTGAGGTTAAAAGTAGAGTTTTTACGGCTAGGATTATGGGGAAAAGCTGGTAGGGTAGGCTTAGTGAACTAGGATTGATGAATAGGATTGTGGTTATGGCATTTATTAATATAATGTTAGCATATTCTGCTAGGAAGAATAGGGCAAATGGGCCAGCAGAGTATTCAACGTTAAACCCTGAGACTAGTTCTGATTCTCCTTCTGTCAGGTCGAAAGGGGCTCGATTGGTTTCTGCAAGTGTAGAGATATACCATATTATTGTTAAGGGTCAGGTAGCAAAGATAAGGTATAGGGGTTCTTGAGTTGTTGCTAGGGTGTTGAGGGTATAGTTTCCGCTTAGGGTGATGATTGATAATAAGATAATTGCTAGGGTTACTTCATAAGAGATTGTTTGTGCTACAGCTCGTAGGGCACCAATTAGAGCGTATTTTGAGTTAGAAGCTCAGCCTGATCATAGAATAGAGTATACGGCTAAACTTGATATAGAGAGTAGAAATAATAGTCCAAGGTTTATGTCTGAGAGTGGGAATGGAATGGGTAGGGGAATTCAGATGGTGAGAGCTAGGAGCAGAGCTAGAATTGGGGTTATTGTGAATAAAAGAGGGGAAGATGTTGAAGGACGAACGGGTTCTTTGATGAAGAGTTTAACTCCATCTGCGATGGGTTGAAGTAATCCAAATGGGCCAACAATATTAGGCCCCTTTCGGGCTTGTATGTAGCTTAAGATTTTTCGTTCAAGTAATGTAAGAAATGCCACTGCAATGAGAATAGGAATAACATATGATAGGGATATGAGCAAATAATTTACAGTGTACATGGTGTGTGCAGCTAGAGAGAGGATTTGAACCTCTGGATAAAGGGCTTAAGCCTTTTGCATTTGCCAAGCTCTGCCACGCTAGCTATCCTTTATCTAGGATGTTCGGTGGTTTGATTCATTCTTATTAGTTCAGTTGTGTTCACTAATTAGAAGGGGGGCATGTCAGTGAACATAGGCCCCACTGCCCCGGTCCTTTCGTACTAGGGGAAGTAAAAGCATAGATAGAAACCGACCTGGATTGCTCCGGTCTGAACTCAGATCACGTAGGACTGTTAATCGTTGAACAAACGAACCCTTAATAGCGGCTGCACCATTAGGTTGTCCTGATCCAACATCGAGGTCGTAAACCTCCTTGTCGATAGGGGCTCTTGAAGGAGATTGCGCTGTTATCCCTGGGGTAGCTTGGTTCATTGGTCAATTATATTGGGTCTGATTACTATTAGTACTTTGAGGGGTATAATCTAGGTTAAGATTATGTGATCTTATTTTTTGGAGGCTAGTCTATACTCCAAGGTCGCCCCAACCAAAAAATTAGGACCATTGAGTGCAAGAGGGTGGGCCTTGAAGGTTTAGAGAGTGGTGGCATTGGGGTCTAGGAATTTTTAAGTTCCACAGGGTCTTCTCGTCTTATGATGATATTCCTGCTTTTGCACAGGGAGATCAATTTCATTGATTATCTGCAAGAGACAGTTAAGACCTCGTTTAGCCATTCATACAGGTCTCGATTTAATGAGACAATTGATTGCGCTACCTTCGCACGGTTAGGATACCGCGGCCGTTAAACCTTAGTCACTGGGCAGGCATCACCTTCAATACTTGTGTAAGCTGAAGGCTATGTTTTTGGTAAACAGTCGGGCCTTGGGCTTGCCGAGTTCCTTTTGCAGATTTAAATCTTTCTGGGGGCGCTCCAGGGTAGGTGTAACAGGTTAGTTAAATATTCGGTCTTGTGGAGTTGTGGTATAAGTCGTACTGTTAATAATAGTTTAGTATGTAAGCTTGCGCCTAGAGAGGGGGGTCCCCTTCAAATTACTCATTTTAGCATGAATTCTCCTATGGTCATAGGTTGGTCTGCTAGTGGTGAGGGATTCACGGTGTTTTTGGTATTTTTGGAGATATGAGCTTTAACGCACTCTTGATTGATGGCTGCTTGAAGGCCTACATGTAAAAGGAGTAGTTTGTATTATCCTCTGGTTTAGGTTGTGTCCTGATTTAAAGGAGCTGTACCTCCTTTAAATTACTCCTAAATATCTCATTGTAGTAATTTAGTATATCTGGAGGGGAAAATTTAGGGAGGAACTTACATTCGTTTCGCAGGCAACCAGCTATCACCTAGCTCGATTGGCTTTTCACCTCTACTAACAAGTCATCCCACTCTTTTGCCACAGAGACGGGTTTGCTCATGATAGCTGCTTGTAGGTAGCTCGCATAGGTTTCGGGATGGCAAGCTAAAGTTCATTATGCTTGATTATTCTTGCTAAATCATGATGCAAAAGGTACAAGAGTTGGTCTTTGCTGTTTTATGCTTGGTTTTTCACTGCTATTTCAACTTTCCCTCACGGTACAAATTTTCTATTGCGTCAAGTAACTTTTCTATCGCCTATACTAGGTGTAGAAAAATGTTTTAATTGTTTTGTAGAGAAATTTAGTGTTGTGATTAATTGGTTTGAGCTAGAGTTGGCATCAGGTCGGTCCTAGTTAGAAGACATCTTTCAGGTGTAAGCTGAATGCTTTGCAATTATAGCTACGTCCTGATATGCTAAGTACACCTTCCGGTACACTTACCTTGTTACGACTTACCTCATCTTCAGCTTTGGTTTAGATCATTATTTATGTGGATAATTGCTTGTGAGGAGGGTGACGGGCGGTATGTACGTGCCCTAGAGCCAGTTTAAGGTGAACTTTCTGGTTTCATCTTACTGCTAAATCCGCCTTCTAAGGGGTTTTCATTACCTTGTTCGTTGAAGAATTATTCTATATTAGAAAATGTAGCCCATTTCTTCCATCTCATTCGCTATACCTTGACCTGTCTTGTTAGCGGAGGGCTGTTGTGCTCGCTATTGAACTCTCATTTAGGCGGGCTGGTGACGGCGGTATGTAGGCTGTTTGGGCAAGGGATGGTCGGGTGTATCGTGGAGTATCGATTATAGAACAGGCTCCTCTAGGTGGGTTTAGGGCACCGCCAAGTCCTTAGAGTTTTAAGCGTTTGTGCTCGTAGTTCTCGGGCGGATGTTTTGGTAGGGGTAAACATCTAGATTTAGGGCTAAGCATAGTGGGGTATCTAATCCCAGTTTGTTTCTTAGCTTTCGTGGAGTATAATTGGCCCTATAAGTACTGGGACCATTTTTACGTAGGGTTTTGGTACCTCTTAGGCTTGTGACAGCTTAGGTGTACTTTGGTCCGAGCTGATTAGATAACATGTTTCCACGCTTTACGCCGTGTACCATTAATTTGGGCCTCTTGTATGACCGCGGTGGCTGGCACAAGATTTACCGGCCCTAAGTCATTATAACTAAGTCAAGTTTTCACTTATGGCTTAATGTCAATTACTGCTGGAAGCCCGTGGGGGTGTGGCTGAGCAAGGTGTCTTGGGCTACTACGAGGAGAATATGGTGTGCCTGATACCTGCTCCTCTTACTTCTAGTAGAGTAGAAGTTTATGAGGGCATTTACACTGGAGTGCGGATACTTGCATGTATATGTCTAATGATAATTAATGGTAAGGTTAGGACTAAGTCTTTTGTCCTTGGGTTGGGTAAACCATCTTGGCATCTTCAGTGTCATGCTTTGCGTTAAGCTACAAGGACGTATTGGTTTCGCTGCCTATGTTTTTATTTGGGCAGGCTGATTCGTTTATGTTTTTTGGTTTAAATTGTGCAGGGAGTTTTGGGATGGGGAGGAGAATAGTGGTTGTCATGGTTATGGTGTGAAAATAGGGGGAAGTTGGCTGGAGAGGGTTGGTGAAAATGGGTTGAAAAAATTTTTTGAAAAAAAAAATTTTTTTAAAATTTTTTGAAAAAAAAATTTTTTTTAGTAGTAACTTTAGGAGTGACAAAAATATAAAAAAATCGAAAAAAATTGTAAAAAAATCAAAAAAAATGTTGTAAATTGAAGCTATAGTTTTTCTCTAATTTTGAAAAAAATTAGAGAAAAATAGAGCATTGGAAATTGGGTTTTATATGTCCGACAAGCATTCACTATTATACCCCAATTAGTTGGGGGTGGATCAAGATCAACCAAATGCGGATGGCAAGTGCATCAGTGTCCGAATGATTCCACATATACGCCGACCGTCTCATTAATCGGTCCCGGAACAGAGACGCATTACGAAGACCATTGATGTCCAGACCTAAATTGTTGGCTTTCTGACTATGCATAGTATGGGGGCACGTTGAAGTAGCAGAGAAAAAAAAAGGGAGCTAGATGGACGGAAGAGTTAAAAATGTCGAGATTATGGGAGAATATGGTGCATCTCACATACCAGAAGCCTTTTAAAAAGCATTCTGTGGGGATTAAGCCATTAGGGACCCTGAAGTAGGAACCAGAGGTGCGTGAACCATTGTATATTAAATGTAGGTTCCTGAAACTAGAGCATACGGGATCTAACCATGCAAGCGGTTGCTGATTTCTCGTGAGGGGAGGAGACTAGAAATCCATCTGATACTGGACGTTTGACTGCTTGACTGTTATGAGCATATATAGAAATTTAGTGATTGGTGGAAGATCATGAACTGAATAAGGGATTTAAGGCTATATTGGATTAATCACTATAAATGGGTTAAGTAAATTAATGTCCTATAAAACATAGTATGAGGGGATGATTAATGTCCTATATAAATGTATGCACGATAATACATAGAAATACTAAGTAGTACCTCTATGGGGGGGTAGGGGGGGTAGATCTATAGGTGTTCTTGTAGTTGAGTACAACGGCAGTTTTTCAGACTGCAGCCCTTGGATTGTAGCCAAGCAAGAATTATGACGTACTTTGTATCTTTCTTAGGGGTTTGCTTTATTTTAGGTGCTTTGGCAGTGGCATCAAACCCATCGCCGCAGTATGGGGCGATGGGTCTGGTGGTGGCATCTGTGGTAGGGTGTGGGTGGTTGCTGAGTTTGGGGGTATCTTTTATCTCATTGGCCTTATTTTTGGTATATTTGGGGGGCATGCTGGTGGTGTTTGTGTACTGTGTGTCTTTGGCTGCGGATCCTTATGTTGAGGCTTGGGGAGATTGACGAGTTTTAGGGTATGGGGTGGGGTTTGTAGTGGTAATTCTAATGGGTGGGGTGGTGTGAGATTTTGTGGGGTTAGAGGAGTGATGGGTAGGAACGGTGGATTGTGGGGGGAGTGCTGTGGTCCGAGTGGATTTTAGTGGAGTAGCTATGTTTTATTCTTGGGGAGCGGGGATGTTTGTAGTGGCGGGGTGAGGTTTGTTTTTGACACTGTTTGTGGTGTTGGAGTTGGTGCGGGGTCTGTCATGTGGGGCAGTTCGGGCAGTTTAGGTGTGGGGGAGTCAGAAGGTAGTTTAGTGGAGAATACCAGCTTTGGGAGCTGGAGGTAGAGGTTTAAGTCCTCTCTTTCTGAGATGTTGAGGTTGGTGAATTGTGGTGGAGAAAATAGGGGGAAGTTGGCTGGAGAGGGTTGGTGAAAATGGGTTGAAAAAATTTTTTGAAAAAAAAAATTTTTTTAAAATTTCTTGAAAAAAAAATTTTTTTAGTAGTAACTTTAGGAGTGACAAAAATATAAAAAAATGAAAAAAATTGTAAAAAAATCAAAAAAAATGTTGTAAATTGAAGCTATAGTTTTTCTCTAATTTTGAAAAAAATTAGAGAAAAATAGAGCATTGGAAATTGGGTTTTATATGTCCGACAAGCATTCACTATTATACCCCAATTAGTTGGGGGTGGATCAAGATCAACCAAATGCGGATGGCAAGTGCATCAGTGTCCGAATGATTCCACATATACGCCGACCGTCTCATTAATCGGTCCCGGAACAGAGACGCATTACGAAGACCATTGATGTCCAGACCTAAATTGTTGGCTTTCTGACTATGCATAGTATGGGGGCACGTTGAAGTAGCAGAGAAAAAAAAAGAGAGCTAGATGGACGGAAGAGTTAAAAATGTCGAGATTATGGGAGAATATGGTGCATCTCACATACCAGAAGCCTTTTAAAAAGCATTCTGTGGGGATTAAGCCATTAGGGACCCTGAAGTAGGAACCAGAGGTGCGTGAACCATTGTATATTAAATGTAGGTTCCTGAAACTAGAGCATACGGGATCTAACCATGCAAGCGGTTGCTGATTTCTCGTGAGGGGAGGAGACTAGAAATCCATCTGATACTGGACGTTTGACTGCTTGACTGTTATGAGCATATATAGAAATTTAGTGATTGGTGGAAGATCATGAACTGAATAAGGGATTTAAGGCTATATTGGATTAATCATCATATATGGGTTAGATAAATTAATGCCCTATAAAACATAGTATGAGGAAGTGATTAATGTCCTATATAAATGTATGCACGATAATACATAGAAATACTAAGTAGTACCTCTATGGGGGGGTAGGGGGGGGTAGATCTATAGGTGTTCTTGTAGTTGAGTACAACGGCAGTTTTTCAGACTGCAGCCCTTGGATTGTAGCCAAGCAAGAATTATGATGTACTTTGTATCTTTCTTAGGGGTTTGCTTTATTTTAGGTGCTTTGGCAGTGGCATCAAACCCATCGCCGCAGTATGGGGCGATGGGTCTGGTGGTGGCATCTGTGGTAGGGTGTGGGTGGTTGCTGAGTTTGGGGGTATCTTTTATCTCATTGGCCTTATTTTTGGTATATTTGGGGGGCATGCTGGTGGTGTTTGTGTACTGTGTGTCTTTGGCTGCGGATCCTTATGTTGAGGCTTGGGGAGATTGACGAGTTTTAGGGTATGGGGTGGGGTTTGTAGTGGTAATTCTAATGGGTGGGGTGGTGTGAGATTTTGTGGGGTTAGAGGAGTGATGGGTAGGAACGGTGGATTGTGGGGGGAGTGCTGTGGTCCGAGTGGATTTTAGTGGAGTAGCTATGTTTTATTCTTGGGGAGCGGGGATGTTTGTAGTGGCGGGGTGAGGTTTGTTTTTGACACTGTTTGTGGTGTTGGAGTTGGTGCGGGGTCTGTCATGTGGGGCAGTTCGGGCAGTTTAGGTGTGGGGGAGTCAGAAGGTAGTTTAGTGGAGAATACCAGCTTTGGGAGCTGGAGGTAGAGGTTTAAGTCCTCTCTTTCTGAGATGTTGAGGTTGGTGAGTTTTCTAGTGTTTATTATCCCTCTGTTTTCTTCCTTTACTTTTTCCTTACCTTTCCCTTTAAATTTTTCCCCCCCCCCCTTCCCCCCCCCCCATTCTGTAATTAGGCGGGGGGAAAGATACTCTAAGAAGAACAATTCTTCAATTTTTGGTTTACAAGACCAATGTTTTAATAAACTATTAGAGTATTAATAGAGGATTTTGTTTTCTAGGGTTGCAATGGTGGGGAATAGGAAGAGTAGTGTGAGGAAGTAGGTGAAAGAAGCTACTTGTCCGATAATGATGAATGGATGTTCTACAGGTTGGCTCCCGATTCATGTTAGGATGAGTAGATTGGTAAATAGAAGTCAGAATAGTGTTTGAGATAGGGGCCGAAAAGTTATGGAGCGTAGTTTGGATTTGTGGAGGAGTGGAATGAGGAGGAGGATTAAAATGGAGGCGGTTAGGGCCAGTACACCTCCTAGTTTATTGGGGATTGATCGTAAAATTGCGTATGCAAATAGGAAGTATCATTCTGGTTTAATATGTGGAGGTGTGGTTAGTGGATTGGCTGGGGTAAAGTTTTCTGGGTCTCCTAGAAGGTTTGGGAAGAAGAAGGTGAGGGTTAAGAGTGGGATAAATAGTAAGATGAATCCTAGAATGTCTTTTGTGGTAAAATAGGGGTGAAATGGAATTTTGTCGCAATGGGAGATGATTCCTAGGGGATTATTAGAGCCGGATTCGTGGAGGAAAGTTAGGTGAATGATTGAGAGGCTTGCGATGAGGAAAGGTAAGAGGAAGTGAAGGGCGAAGAATCGCGTTAGGGTGGGGTTGTCTACGGAAAATCCTCCTCAGGCTCATTCAACAAGGGTTTGGCCGATGTAGGGAATGGCTGAAAGAAGATTAGTGATAACGGTAGCTCCTCAGAAGGATATTTGTCCTCATGGCAGAACATAGCCTACAAAAGCTGTGGCTATAAGGGTAAAGAGTAGGATAACTCCAGTATTTCATGTCTCTTTGTAGAGGTATGAGCCATAGTATAGTCCTCGTCCAATATGTAAGTAGATGCAGATAAAGAAGAAGGAGGCTCCGTTTGCGTGAAGATTACGGATAAGTCAGCCATATTGGATGTCTCGGCAGATATGGGCTACAGAGTGAAAGGCTAGGGAGGTGTCGGCTGTATAGTGAGTGGCTAGTAGTAATCCAGTTAGGATTTGTGTAATGAGACAGATTCCTAGTAAGGATCCGAAGTTCCATCAGGTTGAAATGTTTGAGGGGGATGGTAGGGGTCAATTAGGGAGTTGTTGATGATTTTAAGTAGGGGGTGTGATTTTCGGATGTTTGGGGCCATTAGTTAAGTAGAAGTAAGATAAAGATTGACAAGGCAAAGGAGCTTAGGTAGGTTTTAATTAATCCTGAGTGTAATGGGGTGCAGGATTTTGTGGCTAAGAGTTGGATATCGGCAAGTCCTTCTGGTCCGATTTTTTTGCATCATGATAAGTCAATTAGGTGGGATGCAATTTTTTGTCCAGAGTTGAGGAGTTTAGTGGAGGTTGTTCGGTGGCTAAGTGGGTTGAAGTAACCTAATGTTAGAGAGAAGTTCATTAGGGTATTTTGGTTAGGGAGAGTAAGGTTGTGGGTTAGGTTTGTTAGTTCTAGGGCTAAGAGGATACCTAGGATTGTGACTAGGAGAGCGGCAATTTTGATGATGGTGGGTATTGTTATTGGAAGTGTTTTTGTGGGAAGTATGTTGGATGAGATTAGAATACCTGCAGTAATGCTTCCTAAAGCGAGGCGGGTCATGGGGTTTAGGATATTAGGTATGTTTTCGTTAATGGGGGCTGTAGGGGTGATTCGACAATATCCGGTTTGAACTATAAGAGTTATTCGTAGACTGTATGTAGCTGTAAATGATGTAGCGAGTAATGTAAGTAGTAGGGCTCAAGAGTTTAGGTAGGAATTGTTGAGGCTCTCGATGATAAGGTCTTTGGAGTAGAACCCGGCTAAGAAGGGGGTGCCGATCAGGGCAAGGTTGCCGATGGTGAGGCAGGAAGAGGTTATGGGGAGAAGTTTTTGTAATCCACCTATTTTTCGGATGTCTTGTTCTCCGGCAAGGTTGTGGATAATTGAGCCTGAGCATAGGAATAGTATGGCTTTGAAGAAGGCGTGAGTGGAGATGTGTAGGAATGCTAGTTGAGGGAGGTTAAGACCGATGGTTACTATTATTAGTCCGAGTTGGCTAGATGTAGAGAAAGCAATGATTTTTTTAATATCATTTTGTGTTAATGCGCAGATAGCTGCAAATATAGTGGAGATAGCACCTAAACATAAGCACAGGGTTAGGGCTGTTGGGGAGTTGGAGAACATGGGGTGGGTGCGAATAAGTAGGAAGATGCCGGCTACAACTATAGTGCTTGAGTGTAATAGGGCAGATACTGGTGTGGGGCCTTCTATGGCAGCAGGGAGTCATGGGTGAAGACCAAATTGTGCGGATTTGCCGGTAGCAGCAATAATTAATCCTAGGAGTGGGAGGATGGGGATTTGATTGTTGTGTTGGGGTTGGATGTCTCATGAGTTAATAGAGGAGGCTAGTCAGGCTATGCATATAATAAGTCCAATATCTCCAATTCGGTTGTAGATGATTGCTTGGAGGGCGGCAGTATTAGCGTCAGTTCGTCCGTGTCATCAACCAATTAGGAGAAAGGATATAATGCCTACTCCTTCTCAGCCGATAAAAAGTATGAATATGTTGTTGGCGACTGTTAGGACGAGTATAGCAATTAGGAATATGAGGAGGTATAAGAAGAATTTAGTGATAGAGGGGTCTGAAGCTATGTATCAGGTTGCGAATTGTATAATTGATCAGGTTACAAATAAGGCGATAGGAAAAAATACTGTGGAATATTGGTCGAGTTTAAAGCTTATGAGGATCTTGAAGTTGGTGGTGAGATTTCAGTGTCAGTAGGAGGTAATTGTATTGGTTCCGGAGAGCATATAGGTGATTATGGGAATGAGACTGATGAGGAAAGCAGATTTTACATAGGAAGTAATAGTTGAAGGGGTATTTTTGTGATTGGAGAAGATGAGGGTGGAATGATTGGCATAGAGAGGATTGTTAGTGTTAGTAGGGTTATGGTATTAAGGAGTAATAAGGTTTTATTACTTTTACTTGGAGTTGCACCAAGATTAGTGGCTCCTAAGACCAGTGGATCTACTATTATCCTTTAAAAGTAAGGGGGCTGAGAGTTTAGTCTCAGATGCAGGAGTTAGCAGTTCTTGCTGGTTAAACCGCCCCTTGGCGAATAAGGAGGTTTGAACTTCTATTTTTAGAATCACAGTCTAATGTTTGGGTTGAAACTATATTCGCATTATATATAATTTGAAATGAGTTCTGGTTTAGTGATTAAGAGAAGTATGGGTAAGGTGTGAAGGGTTATTAGTAGGTGTTCTCGTGTGGTTGTGCAGTGAATTGAGGTGATGTGAGAGGGAGGTGCTCCTCGTTGAGTAGCGAGGAATATGGTCAGGCTGTAGGAGGCGGTGAGTAGGGTTGCAAGGCAGTTAGAATGATTGTAAAAGGGATCATTTGAATAGGCTGATTATAATGTAAGTTCGGCTATGAGATTGATTGTTGGGGGGAGGGCTATGTTTGTTAGGTTGGCTAGAAGTCATCATGTGCATATGAGGGGGAGTAGAGATTGTAAGCCTCGGGTTAGGATCAGGATACGACTGTGTGTACGTTCGTAGTTTGTGTTTGCCAGGCAGAATAATATGGAGGAGGTGAGGCCATGGGCGATTATAAGGGTTATGGCTCCTGAGAAGGATCATTCAGTTTGGATTATGCAGGCAGCGATTGTGAGGCCTATGTGGCTAATAGATGAGTATGCGATTAGTGATTTTAGATCAGTTTGGCGTAGGCAGATGGAGCTGGTTATTAGTGCGCCTCATAGGGCGAGGGTAAGGAACGGGTAGGAGAGGTAGGTAGTTAGTGGGCCTGTAATTGCAGTAATTCGTATGATACCATAACCACCTAATTTTAGGAGGAGGGCAGCGAGGAGTATGGATCCTGCAATGGGAGCTTCTACATGAGCTTTTGGCAGTCATAGGTGAAGTCCATATAGTGGGGCTTTAACTATAAATGCTGTTAAGAGTGCTATGCTTGATAGAATGTTAGTCCATGACGATGATGATAGGGGATGTAGAAGTTTTATGGTAGGTATGTGAAGTGTGCCTGTTTGTATGTGGAGGTGTAGAAGAGCGATTAGCAGGGGGAGGGAGCTGATTAGGGTATAAAATAAAAGATAAATGCCAGCGCTAAGACGTTCTGGTTGGTTGCCTCATCGTGTGATTAAAATTAGTGTTGGAATTAGGGTAGCTTCGAAAGAGATGTAAAATAAGGATAGTTCTGTGGATGAAAAGGCTAGGAGAATAAAGGGTTGGATAGTAATAAGAGTGGTGATGAAGATATATTTTCGTGTCATTGGTTCGGGGTGAAGGTGGTTTTGGCTGGCAATAAGTATGAGTGGAAGAAGTCAGCAGGAAAGTACTAGGAGTGGGGCTGAGATTTGATCAATACCTGATCATTGGTTTAAAAATTTGTAGGGGAAGTATGTTGGGTGCAATCATTGTAGGCTAAGGGAAGCGATTAGTAAGCTGTAGGTTGTGGTAATAGTTCAGGTGAGGTTTTTGGGGATAGTAGGGCTGTTGGGATGAGTATTATCGTAGGGATTATAACTTTTAGCATTGTAGTAGATTTAGGTTGTGGAGATGGTCTGAGCCGTGGGTTCGGGTTGATGCTACTAGTATGGCGAGTCCTGTACCAGCTTCACAGGCAGAGAAGGTTAGTATTAGTACGGGGATGAGTGTGAATGATGGAGTTTGGGTATGGATTGGTCAGATTGAGAGGGCGATGTATAGTGAGAGTATCATGCTTTCTAGGCATAGTAGGGCTGAGATGAAGTGGGTTCGATGAAAGGCTAGTCCTAGACAGCTGAGGATGAGGCAGAATAGAAGCTGGGGTGTACTAACATGAGAAAGTTACAGTAGTTGCTGTAATTTGCCGAGTCGAAGTCGGCTGTCTTGTATTAGACTAACTTTCTATTATTCAGCTCATTCAAGTCCTCCTTGGACCCACTCGTAGACTAATCCGAGGGTCAGTAGAAGTAGAATTAGGGAGGTTCATAGTATTGTGAGTAGTGGATTGGGGAGTTGGATTGCTCATGGGAGAGGGAGTAGTAGGGCGATTTCTAGGTCAAATAGTAAGAATAAGATTGCTACTGAGGAAGAATCGGATCGAGAATGGCAGTCGAGCTGATCCTAGGGGATCAAAGCCACATTCGTATGGAGAGAGTTTTTCGGTGTCTGGGCTTATTTGGGCTAGTCATAAGTTGATAGTAGTTAGGAGAGTGCTGAGGATTAGGGTTACTAGGAGTATAAATGTAATTATGTTTATTACTCTTCTCTGGGATGTAACCAGATTTTAAAGATTGGAAGTCAATTGTAATAATTATACTAGAAGAGTAAGATCCTCATCAGTAGATGGTGATGTAGAGGAATAATCAGATTACATCAACGAAGTGTCAGTATCAAGCAGCTGCTTCAAAGCCGAAATGATGATTAGATGTAAAATGAAATTTGACAAGGCGGAGAAGACATACGGTTAGGAAGGTGGATCCAATAATTACGTGTAATCCGTGGAATCCAGTTGCTACAAAGAATGTGGAGCCGTAAACTCCATCAGCAATAGAGAATGGAGCTTCGTGGTACTCTATGGTTTGTAGTAGGGTAAAATAAAATCCAAGGAGGATGGTTAATAGTATAGCTTGAATAGCCTGTTTTCGGTTGCATTCGGTAATGCTGTGATGGGCTCAGGTTACGGTGACTCCGGATGCTAGGAGGACGGCGGTGTTGAGTAGTGGAACTTCTATAGGGTTTAATGGAGTAATTCCAGTAGGGGGTCATAAGCCTCCGAGCTCAGGTGTAGGTGCTAGGCTTGAGTGGAAGAATGCTCAGAAAAATCCTAGGAAGAAGAAAGCTTCTGATGTAATGAATAGGACTATTCCGTATCGTAAGCCCTTTTGGACGGTCGGGGTGTGATGGCCTTGGAATGTTCCTTCTCGGACAATGTCTCGTCATCATTGGATTATAATGAGGATTAGGGATACTAGGCCTACTGAAAGTAAGTGGGTGGAGTTAAAATGAAATCATATGATTAGGCCAGAGGTCGTAAGGAGGGCTGCAATAGCTCCAAAGATGGGTCATGGGCTTGGATCTACTATGTGGTATGAGTGTGCTTGGTGTGCCATTAGATGTTTTCTTGTAAGTATAAGCTAATAAGTAGAACGAATACGTAGGCTTGGATTATTGCCACTGCTAATTCTAGAATGGTAAGTAAGAGTAGGATGGTGAAGGTTACGATGGATATAGCTGGGAAGATTTGTAGTAGGGCAATTGTAGCGGTGGAGGTGAGTTGGATTAGTAAGTGTCCTGCAGTTAAGTTTGCGGTGAGTCGGACCCCTAGGGCAATGGGACGAATGATTTGGCTGATAGTTTCGATTAGGATTAGGGCAGGAATGAGTGGGGTTGGGGTACCTTCCGGCAGAATATGGCCTAATGATGTGGAGGGTTGGTTTCGAAGTCCGGTGAGGATAGTAGCGAGTCAAAGAGGAAAAGCTAGTGCTATATTTATAGATAGTTGGGTTGTGGGAGTAAAGGTATATGGTAGTAGCCCAAGTAGGTTAGTTAGGAGAAGGAGGATTATCAGTGAAGATAGGATGAGGGCTCATTTATGACCAGGCTTGTTTAGGGGGTTTATTAGTTGTTTGGTTATTAATTTAGTCAGTCAGAGTTGTACAGTTGTCAGGCGGTTGGAGAGTCAACGGCTATTGGGGGATGGTAAGAGAATAGTAGGAAAGATTATGGAGATTATGATTAATGGGAATCCCATGAGTTGGGACTAGCGAATTGGTCAAGAATGTTAAGTTCATGGTCAGTATCAGGGTAGGGGTTTAAGGGTGGATTTAATTTTGTGAGATGGTGGATTGGGAAGTACATGGTTGAGGATTAGGTTGTATGATTAGCAGAAAGATGATTCATAGGGAGGTCATGATGAAGAATCAGGGGTTAGGATTTAATTGAGGCATATCATTAAGGAGGAGTAAAACCTCTATCTTCTAGCTTAAAAGGCTAGTGCTGTGGCATAGCTTCTTAATGATTAGTTTGAGAGGTGTGATGATCAATTCTCGAAGTATGGGAGTGGGGCTGATTCAATTACGATTGGTATGTAGCTGTGGTTAGCTCCACAGATTTCTGAGCATTGACCATAAAAAATTCCAGGCCGGGTTGCTGTGAATGAAGTTTGATTGAGTCGTCCAGGGATAGCGTCGGTTTTTACTCCGAGAGTGGGGACTGCTCAAGAGTGTAGGACATCTCCAGCGGTAACAATTACTCGGATAGGGGATTCTATGGGAATTACAACTCGGTTGTCTACTTCTAGGAGTCGGAAATGGCCTGTGGGTAGTTCTGAAGTTGGAATTATGTAAGAGTCAAATGAGAGGTCTTTAAAGTCTGTATATTCATATGATCAGTATCATTGATGGCCAATTGCCTTTAGGGTTAGATCTGGTTCATCAATTTCGTCTATTATGTATAGGATTTGGAGGGATGGAAGGGCTAGTAAGATTAGTACAATGGCGGGTAGGATAGTCCAGATAAGTTCAATTTCTTGGGCATCTACAGTATTGGAGGATAATTTTTCTGTGAGTATGAGGGTTAGAATGTATAGGACTAGGCTGCAGATGGCCAGTGCTACTATTAGAGCGTGGTCATGGAATTCGACTAGTTCTTCTATGATTGGGGATGATGCGTCTTGGAATCCAAGTTGGGATGGGTTGGCCACGTGAGATGTACAGGGGTTTAACCTGTGATTTGGTCTTGACAAGGCCATGTAATAGATTTACTAACTTCTCATAAGAAAGAAGCATAAGTGGTTAGTGCGGTTGGCTTGAAACCAACATGAGGAGGTTCGATTCCTTCCTTTCTTGGACTTGAACATATGCTGGTTCTTCAAAGGTGTGGTGAGGGGGTGGGCAGCCGTGGATTCATTCGATGTTTGTAGGGGTCAGTTCAGGTTGTTGGATTTTACGCTTAGAAGAAAATGCCTCTCAGATAATGAACATGAGTATAATGACAGCCGTTATGGAGATTAGGGAGCCAATGGAGGATATGGTGTTTCAAATGGTGTAGGCATCTGGGTAGTCAGAGTATCGTCGTGGTATTCCGGCTAGTCCTAGAAAGTGCTGTGGGAAAAAGGTTAGGTTAACTCCTGTGAATATGACTCCAA
>NW_028290125.1:0-42615 GCF_059628265.1 Tinamus guttatus
GTGGGATGGGCATGGGGACACGCTGGGCGCAGGGGCACAATTGGACATGGGGACACATTGGACATGGGGACACACTGGGCACAGGGAGGGGGTTCGGCAGCACTTGATGAAGCCCTCCCACACCTTGGGGTACTTCCACACCTGCAGAAAGGGGACATGGGGGGGACACCGGGTCAGGGGACACGGGGACACGGGGTCAGGGGACACATTGGACATGGGGGACACATTGGACATGGGGGACAGGGTGGCAGCACTTGATGAAGCCCTCCCACACCTCGGGGCACTTCCACACCTGGGAAAAGAGGGGACACCGGGGTCAGGGGACACGGGGACACAGGGTCAGGGGACATGGGGACACGGTGGGGACAGCAGGACGGGCACAGGGACGGACACACTGGGCACAGGGACAGGCTGGCAGCACTTGATGAAGCCCTCCCACACCTTGGTGGTACTTCCACACCTGCAGAAAGGGGGGACACGGGGTCAGGGGACATGGGGACACGGAGTCAGGGGACATGGGGACACAGTGGGGACAGCAGGACGGGCACAGGGACACATTGGACATGGGGACACATTGGGACATGGGGACACGCTGGGCACAGGGAGGGGGGTGGCAGCACTTGAAGCCCTCCCACACCTTGTGGGGGGGGCACTGCGGTCAGGGGACATGGGGACAGCGGGGACATGGGGACGGGCAGGGGGGACACGCAAGGGGACAGCAGGATGGGCAGGGGGACACATGGGACACCAGGATGGACACACAGAGCAGGACAAGGGACACCAGGACGGGCAGGGGACACCCAGAGCATGACAAGGGCCACCCAGCGGTGCCAGGGCCAGGCCGGCCACTGCGGCCAGGAAGGGCCACCCCGGAGCCCCAGCAGGGTCAACTCGGAGCCCCCCGGGGCCACCAGAGGCCACCAGAGGGGACCCGCGACCGCCTAAGGGCAGCCATGGCCACCCGGGGGGACCTACGGCCACAAGGGCCACCCGAGAGTCCCTGCAGCCACCCGAGGGTCCCCGCAGCCACCCGAATGGACCCACGGCCACCAGGGCCACCTGAGGGTCCCCGTGGCCACCAGGGCCACTCGAGGGTCCCTGTGGCCACCAGGACCACTTGAAGGGACTTGCGGCCACCCAAAGGGACCCATGGCCACCAGGGCCACGTGAGGGAACCCGCAGACACCCGAAGGGCCCCA
This sequence comes from Tinamus guttatus, assembly GCF_059628265.1. NCBI lineage: Eukaryota > Metazoa > Chordata > Aves > Tinamiformes > Tinamidae > Tinamus > Tinamus guttatus. The sequence continues at coordinate 1,200 of NW_028290125.1, forward strand.
TGGCCACCAGGGCCACTCGAGAGTCCCCGTGGCCACCAGGACCACTTGAAGGGACTTGTGGCCACCCAAAGGGACCCACGGCCACCAGAGCCACCTGAGGGAACCCACGGCCACCCAAACGGACCTGTGGCCATCAGGGCCACATGAAGGTCCCCACGGCCACCCGAGGGTCCCCGCGGCCACCAGAAGGGAACCATGGCCACCCGAGCGTCCCCACGGCCACCAGGGCCACCCGAGGGTCCCCGCAGCCACCCAAGGGGACCTGCAGCCACCCAAGGGTCCCAGGGCCACCTGAGGGTCCCCGCGGCCACCTGAGGGTCCCCACGGCCACCAGGACCACTTGAAGGGACTTGCGGCCACCCAAAGGGACCCACGACCACCAGGGCCACCCGAGGGTCCCTGCAGCCACCCAAGGGTCCCCGCGGCCACCAGGGCCACCTGAGGTCCCCGCGGCCACCCGAGGTCCCTGCAGCCACCCAAGGATCCCTGCGGCCCCCAGGGCCACCCGAGGGTCCCCGTGGCCACCCGAAGGGACCCATGACCACCTGAAGGGACCCACGACCACCAGAGCCACCCGAGGGTCCCCGTGGCCACCAGGGCCACCCGAGGGTCCCTGCAGCCACCCGAGGTCCCCGTGGCCACCCGAAGGGACCCACAGCCACCTGAAGGGACCCACGACCACCAGGGCCACCCGAGGGTCCCCGTGGCCACCAGGGCCACCCGAGGGTCCCTGCAGCCACCCGAGGTCCCCGTGGCCACCCGAAGGGACCCACAACCACCTGAAGGGACCCACGACCACCAGGGCCACCCGAGGGTCCCCGTGGCCACCAGGACCACTTCAAGGGACCCATGGCCACCCGAGGGAACCCACGGCAACCTGAACGGACCTGCGGCCACCAGGGCCACCCGAGGGGCCCCACGGCCACCAGGGCCACTTGAAGGGACTTGTGGCCACCCAAAGGGACCCAGGGCCACCCGAGGGTCCCCGCGGCCACCCGAAGGGACCCACAGCCACCTGAAGGGACCCACGACCACCAGAGCCACCCGAGGGTCCCCGCGGCCACCAGGGCCACCCGAGGGTCCCTGCAGCCACCCGAGGTCCCCGTGGCCACCCGAAGGGACCCACAGCCACCTGAAGGGACCCACGACCACCAGGGCCACCCGAGGGTCCCTGCAGCCACCCAAGGGTCCCCGCGGCCACCAGGGCCACCCGAGGTCCCCGCGGCCACCCGAGGTCCCTGCAGCCACCCAAGGGTCCCTGCGGCCCCCAGGGCCACCCGAGGGTCCCCGTGGCCACCAGGGCCACCTGAGGGTCCCTGCAGCCACCCGAGGTCCCCGTGGCCACCCGAAGGGACCCACAACCACCAGGGCCACCCGAGGGTCCCTGCAGCCACCCGAGGTCCCCGTGGCCACCCGAAGGGACCCACAGCCACCAGGGCCACCCGAAGGGCCCCGCGGCCCCCAGGGCCACCCGAGGGTCCCCGCGGCCACCAGGGCCACTTGAAGGGACTTGTGGCCACCCAAAGGGACCCAGGGCCACCCGAGGGTCCCCGTGGCCACCCGAAGGGACCCATGACCACCTGAAGGGACCCACGACCACCAGAGCCACCCGAGGGTCCCCGTGGCCACCAGGGCCACCCGAGGGTCCCTGCAGCCACCCGAGGTCCCCGTGGCCACCCGAAGGGACCCACAACCACCTGAAGGGACCCACGACCACCAGGGCCACCCGAGGGTCCCTGCAGCCACCCAAGGGTCCCCGCGGCCACCAGGGTCACCTGAGGGTCCCCGTGGCCACCTGAGGGTCCCCACGGCCCCCAGGGCCACCCGAGGGTCCCCGTGGCCACCAGGACCACTTCAAGGGACCCCATGGCCACCCGAGGGAACCCACGGCAACCTGAACGGACCTGCGGCCACCAGGGCCACCCGAGGGGCCCCACGGCCACCAGGGCCACTTGAAGGGACTTGTGGCCACCCAAAGGGACCCAGGGCCACCCGAGGGTCCCCGTGGCCACCCGAAGGGACCCATGACCACCTGAAGGGACCCACGACCACCAGGGCCACCCGAGGGGCCCCACGGCCACCAGGGCCACTTGAAGGGACTTGTGGCCACCCAAAGGGACCCAGGGCCACCCGAGGGTCCCCGTGGCCACCTGCTTCATGATGAGGCGCGCGAGGACGTTCATGACGAAGCCGCCCAGGCGCGGGTAGGCGCCCAGCGCCTGGATCACGGTGCGCATGAGCAGGACGGGCAGCGGGTTCTGCTCCAGCAGCTGCTGCGTCACCACGGCCAGCACCTCCGACGTGTACACGTTGCGCTCGGCGAAGCACAGGTTGGTGGCTGCGGGGACGGCGGCGTCACCGGGATGGCCGCGGCGTCACCGGGATCACCGCGGTGTCACCAGGATCACCATGGTGGCACTAGCATCACTGCGGTGTCACCAGGATCGCCACAGCGTCACTGGGATCACCGCGGTGTCACCAGGATCACCATGGTGGCACTAGCATCACTGCGGTGTCACCAGGATCACCACAGCATCACTGGGATCACCACGGTGTCACTGGGATCACCGCGGTGTCACCAGGATCACTGTGGTGTCACCGGGATCACCACGGCGTCACCGGCATCACCGCGGTGTCACCAGGATCACTGCGGTGTCACCAGCGTCACTGTGGTGTCACCAGCATCACCACAGCATCACTGGGATCACCACGGTGTCACTGGGATCACCGCGGTGTCACCAGGATCACTGTGGTGTCACCGGGATCGCCACGGCGTCACTGGGATCACCGCGGTGTCACCAGGATCACCGTGGTGTCACCGGGATCACTGTGGTGTCACCAGCGTCACTGTGGTGTCACCGGGATCACCACAGCGTCACTGGGATCACCACAGCATCATCGGGATCACCGCGGTGTCACCAGCATCACCGCGGTGTCACCAGGATCACCATGGTGGCACTAGCATCACTGCGGTGTCACCGGGATCGCCACAGCATCACTGGGGTCACCACAGCGTCACCGGGATGGCCGCGGTGTCACCATAGTGGCGCCGGCAGCACCGCGGGGTCGCGGGAATCACCGTGGTGTCACCGCGGTGTCGCCGGGATCACTGTGGTGTCACCGGGATCACCATGGGGTCACCAGTGTCACCGCGGTGTCACCAGGATCATTGTGGTGTCACCGGGATCGCCGTGGTGTCACCAGGATCGCCATGGGGTCACTGGTGTCACCACGGTGTCACCAGGATCACTGCAGTGTCACTGGGGTCACCATGGGGTCACCGGTGTCACTGCAGTGTCACCAGGATCACCACGGTGTCACCAGGATCGCTGCGGAGTCACCAGCGGCACCGTGGCGTCACCGGGATCACTGCGGTGTCACTGGGAAGTTGCCACAGTGCCACCGGGATCACCACAGTGACACTGGGATCGCTGCAGTGTCACCAGTGTCACCGGGGAGTCACCGCGGCGTCACCGTGGCATCATCGGGATCACCACAGTGTCACTGGGATCACCATGGTGTCACCAGCGTCACCGTGGTGTCCCCGGGATCACCGTGGTGTCACCAGCGTCGCCACAGCGTCACTGGGATCACCACAGTGTCACCGGCATCGCTGCGGTGTCACCGGTGTCGCTGAGATGTCACCCGGACCACCACGGTGTCAGTGGGATCACTGCGGTGTCACCAGTGTCACTGTGGCGTCACTGGTGTCACCACAGCATCACCGGGATCACCGCGGTGTCACCAGGCTCCCCGTGGCGTCACCGGGACAACCGTGGCGTCACCGGGGTCGCCATGGCGTCACCGGCATCACTGCGGTGTCACCGGGATCACCGTGGTGTCACCGGCATCACCATGGTGTCACCGGGATCGCCCCGGCGTCCCCGCGGTGTCCCCACGGCGGTGGCACCCACCTTTGATGATGGACTTCATGTCACACTTGGACGAGTCGATGTTGTGCAGGGCCACCAGCAGCTCCCCGGGGCTGAGCGGGGACACGGCCGAGGCGCCCTCGCCTGCGGGGACAGTGACAACCGCGTCAGGGGACAGTGACAACCGCAGCGAGGGGATGGTGACAACCGCATCAAGGGGGACAGTGACAACCGGACCCTGGGGCACAGCCACAACCCACCCCGGAGGTCCCATGGCCCCAGAGTGGCCCTGAGATTGTCCTCAAGGAGGTCCCATGTCCCCAGGGTGACACTGGGGTGGTCCCCAAGGAGGTCTCGTGGCCCTGAGATTGTCCCCAAGGAGGTCCCATGTCCCCAGGGTGACACTGGGGTTGTCCCCAAGGAGGTCTCGTGGCCCTGAGATTGTCCCCAAGGAGGTCCCATGTCCCCAGAGTGGCCCTGAGATTGTCCCCAAGGAGCTCCCATGGCCCCAGAGTGGCACCAGGGTTGTCCCCAAGGAGGTCCTGTGGCCCCAGGGTGACGCCGGGGCTGAGCGGTGACACAGCCACCCCGCGCCCAAGGGGACAATGACAACCGCATCAAGGGGACAGTGACAATCGGACCCTGCGGCACAGCCACAACCCACCCCGGAGGTCCCATGATCCCAGAGTGGCCCTGAGATTGTCCCCAAGGAGGTCCCATGTCCCCAGGGTGACACTGGGGTGGTCCCCAAGGAGGTCTCGTGGCCCTGAGATTGTCCCCAAGGAGGTCCCATGTCCCCAGAGTGGCCCTGAGATTGTCCCCAAGGAGGTCCCATGGCCCCAGGGTGACACCAGGACCACCACCACAGAGCTCCCATGTCCCCAGAGTGACACAGGGCTTGTCTCCAAAGAGGTCCCATGTCCCCAAAGCAGGAACCAAAACCACCCCCAGGGAGGTCCCATGTCCCCAGAGTTGTCCCCAAGGAGGTCCCATGTCCCCAGGATGACACCAGAATGACCACCACAGAGGTCCCATGTCCCCAGAGTGACACCGGGCTTGTCCCCAAGGAGGTCCCATAGCCCCAGGGTGACACCAGGACCATCCCCAGGGAGGTCCCATGTCCCCGAAGTTGTCCCCAGGGGGGTCCCGTGTCCCCAGGTGACACCAGGACCACCACCACAGAGGTCCCGTGTCCCCAGTGTGGCACCAAGGTTGTCACCAAGGAGGTTCCAGGTCCCCAGAGCAGGAACCAGGACCCCAGGGAGGTCCCATGTCCCCAGAGCGGCACCGGGCTTGTCCCCAAGGAGGTCCCGTGGCCCCGAGATTGTTCCCAAGGAGGTCCCATGTCCCCAGAGTGGCACCAGGGTTGTCCCCAAGTAGGTCCCATGGTCCCAGAGTGGCCCCGAGATTGTTCCCAAGGAGGTTCCATGTCCCCAGAGTGGCACCAGGGTTGTCCCCAAGGAGGTCCCATGGTCCCAGAGTGGCCCTGAGATTGTCCCCAAGGAGGTCCCATGTCCCCAGAGCGGCACCGGGCTTGTCCCCAAGGCGTCCCCACGGTGACACGGGGGTTGTCCCCGACGTGTCCCCGCGTCCCTACCGTGCTGCGTGCCCAGCAGGCGGTTGAAGACCTCCTTGACCACGATGGGGTTGAGCTTGATGAGCTTGGGCAGCGCCTGGATGACCTCCTTCTGCGGGAGGGGACGAGAGGTGGCCTCAGGGGACAGCCGGGAGCCGCTCGGCGTCCGGGAGGGCCCAGGCGTCCGGGTGGGCCCCAGTGTTCGGGCCCCAGTTGGAGGCCACCAAGGTACAAAGGAGGCCACCAGGGAGCAACAGAGGCCACCGGGGCACAGGGGAGGCCACTGCGAGGCCAGCAGGGCACAGAGGCCACCGGGGCACAGAGGCAGCCACTGGGGCACAGGGGAGGCTACCAGGGCACAGAGGAGGCCACTGCGAGGCCAGCGGGGCACAGAGGAGGCCATTGGGACACAGAGGAGGCCACTAGGGCACAGAGGAGGCCACCGGGGCACAGGGGAGGCTACCAAGGCACAGAAGAGGCTACTGCGAGGCCACCAGGGCACAGAGGGCACTGGGGTACGGAGGAGGCCACCAGGGCGCAGAGGAGGCCACTGCGAGGCCACTGGGCACAGAGGAGGCCACTAGGGCACAGAAGAGGCCACTAGGGCACAGAGGAGGCCACCGGGACACACAGGAGGCCGCTAGGGCACAGAGGAGGCCATCAGGCACAGAGGAGGCCACCAGGGCACAGGGGTGGCCACTGTGAGGCCACCAGGGCACAAAGGAGTCCACTGGGGCACAGAGGAGGCCACTGGGACACACAGGAGGCCACTGGGGCACAGGAAAGGCCACTGTGAGGCCACCAGGGCATAGAGGCCACTGGGACACAGAGGAGGCCACCAGGGCACAGAGGAGGCCACTGGGACACACAGGAGGCCACTAAGGTGCAGAGGAGGCCACTGGGGCACAGAGGAGGCTACTGCGAGGCCACCAGGGCACAGAGGCCACCGGGACACAGAGGAGGCCACTGGGGCACAGGGGAGGCCACTGTGAGGCCACCAGGGCACAGAGGCCACCAGGGCACAGAGGAGGCCACTAGGGCACAGAGGAGGCCACTGGGACACAGAGGAGGCCACTGGGGCACAGGGGAGGCCACTGCGAGGCCACCAGGGCACAGAGGAGGCCACTGGGGCACAGAGGAGGCCACTGGGACACACAGGAGGTCACTAAGGTGTAGAGGAGGTCACTAGGGCACAGAGGCTACTAGGGCACAGAGGCCACCGGGACACAGAGAAGGCCACCAGGGCGCAGAGGAGGCCACTGCGAGGCCACCGGGCACAGAGGCCACCGGGACACAGAGGAGGCCACTACGGCACAGAGGAGGCCACCGGGCCACAGGGGAGGCTACCAAGGCACAGAGGAGGCTACTGCGAGGCCACCAGGGCACAGAGGGCACTGGGGTACGGAGAAGGCCACCAGGGCACAGAGGAGGCCACTGCGAGGCCACTGGGGCACAGAGGAGGCCACTGCGAGGCCATCAGGCACAGAGGAGGCCACTGGGGCACAGAGGAGGCCACTGTGAGGCCACCAGGGCACAGAGGAGGCCACTGGGGCACAGGGGAGGCCACTGGGACACACAGGAGGCCACTAAGATGCAGAGGAGACCACTAGGGCACAGAGGCCACTGGGACACAGAGGAAGCCACCAGGGCGCAACAGAGGTCACCAGGATGTGGCAGAGGCCACCAGGGCACAGAGCAGGCCACTGCAAGGCCAGCGGGGCACAGAGGAGGCCACCGAGGCACAGAGGAGGCCACTGGGGCCCAGAGGAGGCCACTGTGGGGCCACCAGGGCACAGAGGAGGCCACTGAGGCACAGAGGAGGCCACTGTGAGGCCACCAGGGCATAGAGGCCACCAGGGCACAGAGGAGGCCACTGGGACACACAGGAGGCCGCTAAGGTGCAGAGGAGGCCACCGGGGCACAGAGGAGGCCACCAGGGCACAGAGGAGGCCACTGGGGCACAGAGGAGGCCACTGCGAGGCCACTGGGGCACAGAGGAGGCCACCGAGGCACAGAGGAGGCCACTGGGACACACAGGAGGCCACTGGGGCACAGGGGAGGCCACTGTGAGGCCACCAGGGCACAGAGGAGGCCACTGGGGCACAGGGGAGGCCACTGGGACACACAGGAGACCACTAAGGTGCAGAGGAGGTCACTAGGGCACAGAGGCCACTAGGGCACAGAGGCCACCGGGACACAGAGAAGGCCACCAGGGCGCAGAGGAGGCCACTGCGAGGCCACCGGGCACAGAGGAGGCCACCGGGCCACAGGGGAGGCTACCAAGGCACAGAAGAGGCTACTGCGAGGCCACCAGGGCACAGAGGGCACTGGGGTACGGAGGAGGCCACCAGGGTGCAGAGGAGGCCACTGCGAGGCCAGCGGGGCACAGAGGAGGCCACTGCGAGGCCACCAGGCTCAGAGGAGGCCACGGAGGCACAGAGGAGGCCACCAGGGCACAGAGGAGGCCACTGTGAGGCCACCAGGGCATAGAGGCCACCAGGGCACAGAGGAGGCCACTGGGACACACAGGAGGCCGCTAAGGTGCAGAGGAGGCCACCGGGGCACAGAGGAGGCTACTGCGAGGCCACCAGGGCACAGAGGCCACCAGCGCACAGAGGCCACCAGGGCACAGAGGAGGCCACCGAGACACAGAGGAGGCCACTGGGACACACAGGAGGCCACTGGGGCACAGGGGAGGCCACTGCGAGGCCACCAGGGCACAGAGGAGGCCACTGGGACACACAGGAGGCCGCTAAGGTGCAGAGGAGGCCACCAAGGTACACCAAGGTACCCAGTGTCCGGGTACCCGCGCGGGCCCCGGCGTCCGGGCAGACCCGGGTACCCGCGCGGGCCCCGGCGTCCGGCCCCGCGGGCGCTCCCACCTTCTCGAGGCCGTTGAGGACCGGGATGAGGAAGCGAACGTCCGGCAGCCGCTTGTGGTAGAGCTCGCGCACCCGCTTCACCAGCTCCGGCGACGGCGGCACTGCGGCACCGCGGTGGCCTCGTCACCGGAGGCCACCGGGGCCCCGCGGAGGGGACGCGGGGGACCGCGCGGGTGGCACCTTTGTCCGTGAGGCTGTGGAGGCAGCGGGTCACCAGCGTCTCGGCGCCCTTGGGGCAGTTCTCCACCAGCAGCAGCAGCTCCGGGGAGTTCATGCCCATGCCGCGGATCTGGGGACACGGAGGGGACGTGAGGGGACGTGGGGACGCGGAGGGGACATGGGGACGCGGAAGGGACATGGGGACATGGAGGGGACACGGGGACGCGGAGGGGACGCCGGGATGAGGAAGGGACATGGGGACATGGAGGGGACGCAGGGACGCAGAGGGGACGCCGGGATGAGGAGGGGACGCAGAGGGGACATGGGGACGCAGAGGGGACGTGGAGGGGACACCGGGATGAAGAGGGGACATGGGGACATGGAGGGGACGCGGGGACGCGGAGGGGACGTGGAGGGGATGTGGGGAGGTGGAGGGGATGCGGGGACAGGGAGGGGACATGGGGACGTGGAGGGGACACCGGGATGAGGAGCAGACGCGGGGACATGGAGGGGATGCGGGGACACGGAGGGGACATGGGGACATGGAGGGGACGCGGAGGGGACGCCGGGATGAAGAGGGGATGCAGAGGGGACATGGGGACACGGAGGGGACGTGGAGGGGACACCAGGGTGAGAAGGGGACGTGGAGGGGACATGGGGACATGGGGATGCGGAGGGGATGCTGAGATGAGGAGGGGACGCAGAGGGGACACGGGGACGTGGAGGGGACGCTGGGCTGTGGAGGAAATACAGGGGGCGTGAGGAGGGGACATGGGGACGCAGAGGGGACACGGGGACACAGAGGGGACACGGGGACGCGGAGGGGACACGGGGACGCGGAGCGGACATGGAGGGGACACAGGGGGCATGAGGGGGGGACACTGGGGTGCGGAGGGGACAGCAGGACGCAGAGAAGGCCCCCAAGGTCCAGAGGAGGCCACCAAGGTGCAGAGGAGGCCACCAGGGTACTGAGGAGGTCCCGGGGGAGGCCCCGGGGCCCAGAGGAGGCCCCTAAGGCCCAGAGGAGGCCCTGGGGCTCAGAGGAGGCCACCAGGGCGCAGCAGAGGCCACTGGGAGGTCATCAGGGTACAGAGGAGGCCACCAAGGTGCAGAGGAGGCCACTAGGGCACAGAGGAGGCCCCAGGGGGAGGCCACCAGGGCCCAGAGGAGGCCCCCAAGGCCCAGAGGAGGCCCCGGGACCCACAGGAGGCCACCGGGGCGCAGCGGAGGCCACCGGACCCCTCGTCCCCGCCGCCCCGGCGCGCGGCCTCACCGGCTGCTCGATGACGCGCAGCACCGTGCGCTTGATGTCGGCGATGGCCTCCGTGTAGACGGAGGCCAGCTCGTGGATGAGCTTGTGGTTGTGGGGCAGCAGCGCCAGGTAGAGGTAGAGGCACTGCTTGATGGTCTCCTCCGTCCACGGCGCCGCCACCTCTGCGGGAGGCCCCACGCTCAGATGGCACCGCCGTGGGGCCACCCCGCGTCCCCAGAGCGTCCCCTACCCGTGTCCTTGTCGGCGCCGAAGAGGACGGAGGGCGGGTTGGGGTGCACCAGCAGCTGCAGGTAGTTGAGGGCGAACTTCTCCACGTACTCGCGCAGAGCCTCCTTCTCGTACATGCGCTTGATGAAGAGCAGGGCCTGCTGGCGCACCTGCGGGCGAGGGGAGGCCGCCGTGGCACCGGCCTCCACCGGAGGCTCCCGCCTCGGGGCCCTCGGCGAGGGAGGACCCCGAGGGACACAAGCGCGAGGGGCTCAGGGTAGAGGCCCGGAACCAACCGCAAGGACCTCAGGCCAGTGGAGGCCACTGGGAGGCCCGAGGACCTCAGGGTGGGGGAGGCCAGTGGAGGCCCAAGGACCTCAATGGGGGAGACTGGTGGAGGCCTGAGAACCTCAGGATGGGGGAGACTTGGGGCCTGGCCTAGCGTGGAGGTTCCCTGCCTTGGGGCCCTTGGCAACGTCCCGGGAAGACCCCAATGGACACGAGTGCGAGGACCTCAGATGGAGGCCAGTGGAGGAACCAACTGCGAGGAGCTCAGGGTAGAGGCCCAGAACCAACTGCAAGGACCTCAGGCCAGTGGAGGCCACTGGGAGGCCCAAGGACATCAGGATGAGGGAGACTCAGGGCCTGGCCTCCCCCGGAGGCTCCCACCTCGGGGCCCTTGGCAAGGGAAGACCCCAAGGGACACAAGGGCCAGGACCAAGGGAGGCCAGTGGAGGAACCAACTGCGAGGAGCTCAGGGTAGAGGCCCAGAACCAACCTCAAGGATCTCAGGCCAGTGGAGGCCACTGGGAGGCCCGGGGACCTCAGGATGGGGGAAACTCGGGGCCCGGCCCCCTCTGGAGGCTCCCGCCTTGAGGATCTCGGCAGGGCGCCGGCAGGACCCCAATGGACACAAGTGCGAGGAGCACAGATGGAGGCCAGTGGAGGAACCACTGCGAGGAGCTCAGGGTAGAGGCCCAGAACCAACTGCAAGGACCTCAGGCCAGTGGAGGCCACCGGGAGGCCCGAGGACCTCAGCATGGGGGAGATTCGGGGCCCGGCCTCCCCCGAAGGCTCCCGCCTCGGGGCCCTTGGCAAGGGAAGACCCCAAGGGACACAAGGACCAGGACCTCAGATGGAGGCCAGTAGAGGAACCAACCGCGAGGAGCTCAGGGTAGAGGCCCAGAACCAACTGCAAGGACCTCAAGGCAGTGGAGGCCACTGGGAGGTCCGAGGACCTCAGGATGGGGGAGGCCAGTGGAGGCCTGAGGACCTCAGGATGGGAGAGACCCAAGGACCTCAATGGAGAAGGCTGGTGAAGGCCTAAGAACCTCAGGATGGGGGAGATTGGGGGCCCAGTCTTCCGCAGGGGCTCCCGCCTCGGGGCCCTCAGCAAGGCACCAGGAAGACCCCAATGGACACAAGTGCGAGGGACCTCAGGGTGGAGGCCTGGAACCAACCACGAGGACCTCAGGCCAGCGGAGGCCACCAGGAGGTCGGAGGATCTCAGGATGGGGGAGGCCGGTGGAGGCCTGAGGACCTCAGGATGGAGGAGGCTCGAGGCCTGGCCTCCCGCAGAGGCTCCCCCCTGGCGGCCCCTTCTCACCTTGTCCTTCTCGTGGGAGCTGAGGTCCAGGAGGACGTGCAGGTACTGGAACTGCCGCGAGGGCCTCTTGAAGATGAGGTCGCGCAGGGTGGACATGCCCAGGTACGCGCGGCTCTGCGGCGGGGACACGGCCGTGAGGGGACGCGCGGGGACAGTGGCCTGGCCTCGTCCCCGAGGGCCTCGCTTTGTCCTTGCAGGCCTCGCTTTGTCCCCGAGGGCCTCACTTTGTCCCTGCAGGTTTTGCTTTGTCCCTGAGGACTTCACCTCATCGCCAAAGGCCTCGCTTTGTCCTTGCAGGCCTCACTTTGTCCCCAAGGGCCTCACTTTATCCCTGCAGGCCTCGCTTTGTCCCCGAGGGCCTCACCTCGTCCCCAAGGGTCTCACTTTGTCCCCGAGGGCCTCATTTTGTCCCTGAGGGCCTCACCTCATCCCCAACGGCCCCACTTCACCCCCAACGGCCTCACTTCGTCCCCAAGGCCTTCACCTCATCCCCGAGGGCCTCACTTTGTCCCTGCAGGCCTCACTTTGTTCCCAAGGGCCTCACTTTATCCCTGAGGGCCTCACCTCATCCCCAAGGGCCTCGTTTTGTCCCCAACGGCCTCGCTTCGCCCCCAAGGGCCTCGTTTTGTCCCCAACGGCCTCACTTTGTCCCCAAGAGCTTCACCTCGTCCCCAACAGCCTCACTTTATCCCCGAGGGCCTCACCTCATCCCCAAGGGCCTCACTTTGTCCCTGAGGGCTTCACCTCGTCCCCAAGGGCCTCACCTCGTCCCCAAGGGTCTCACTTTGTCCCCGAGGGCCTCATTTTGTCCCCGAGGGCCTCACCTCATCCCCAACGGCCCCACTTCACCCCCAACGGCCTCACTTCGTCCCCAAGGCCTTCACCTCATCCCCGAGGGCCTCACTTTGTCCCTGCAGGCCTCGCTTTGTCCCCGAGGGCCTCACTTTGTCCCTGAGGGCCTCACCTCGTCCCCAAGGGCTTCACCTCGTCCCCAAGGGCCTCACTTTGTCCCCGAGGGCCTCACTTTGTCCCTGAGGGCTTCACCTCGTCCCCGAGGGCCTCACCTCGTCCCCAAGGGTCTCACTTTGTCCCCGAGGGCCTCATTTTGTCCCCGAGGGCCTCACCTCATCCCCAACGGTCCCACTTCACCCCCAACGGCCTCACTTCGTCCCCAAGGACCTCATCCCCGAGGGCCTCACTTTGTTCCTGCAGGCCTCACTTTGTTCCCAAGGGCCTCACTTTATCCCTGAGGGCCTCACCTCATCCCCAAGGGCCTCACTTTGTCCCTGAGGGCTTCACCTCGCCCCCAAGGGCCTCACCTCGTCCCCAAGGGTCTCACTTTGTCCCCGAGGGCCTCATTTTGTCCCCGAGGGCCTCACCTCATCCCCAACGGCCCCACTTCACCCCCAACGGCCTCACTTCGTTCCCAAGGCCTTCACCTCATCCCCGAGGGCCTCACTTTGTCCCTGCAGGCCTCACTTTGTTCCCAAGGGCCTCACTTTATCCCTGAGGGCCTCACCTCGTCCCCAAGGGCCTCGTTTTGTCCCCAACGGCCTCACTTTGTCCCCAAGAGCTTCACCTCGTCCCCAACAGCCTCACTTCATCCCCAAGGGCTTCACCTCGTCCCCAAGGGCCTCGCTTTGTCCCCAACGGCCTCACTTCATCCCCAAGGGCTTCACCTCGTCCCCAAGGGCCTCACTTTGTCCCCAAGGGCCTCACTTTATCCCCGAGGGCCTCACCTCGTCCTCGCAGTACTTGCGCACGACCTCCAGGGCGCTCTCGGTGATGAGCGGAGCCTCCAGCACCACCTTGGTGAAGATCCTGCGCGGGGAAGGTGGCACCGGTGACCGTCCCCTTCCGCGCGGGGCCGCCCGGCGCCGCCGCCGGCCTCCTCCCTCACCCGTCCTTCTGGTCGGGCTTCTCCTGGAGGCCCGAGAGGAGGCCGATGAGGCACTCGTCGTAGCGCTCGAGGCTGCCCCCGGGGAGGCGGCTCAGGTAGCAGTTGTACTCCTGGAAGAGCCACGCGAAGGCCAGGTCCAGGCGGCCCCGGATGTCCTCGAGGACGAAGGCCAGCACCTCGCTCTTGAGGGGCACCTCGAACTGCGTCACCAGCGAGGCCAGGATCTTCACGCGGGCCTGGAGGACAGGGGGGAGGCGTGAGCGGACGTTTGGGGGGACACAGGGACACTTGGGGGGACAGGGGGACACCTGGGGCATGCGGACACTCGGGGGGACATGGGGACACTTGGGGGGACACTTGGGACATGGGGACACTTGGAGGGACACGGAGGGGAGAATTGGCCTCACCAGGGAGGCCGGGATCTTCACGCGGGCCTGGAGGACGGGGGGGAGGCGTGAATGGAACAAGGGGACACCTGGGGGGACACAGGCACACCTGGGACACAAGGACACTTGGGGGGACACAGGGATACTTGAGACATGGGGACACTTGGAGGGACACAGAGGGGGGAACTGGCCTCACCAGGGAGGCCGGGATCTTCACAGAAGCCTGGAGGACAGGGAAGAGGCGTGAATGGACCAAGGGGACACTTGGGGGGACACGGGGACACCTGGGACATGGGGACACTTGGGGGGACATGGAGAGGAGAACTGGCCTCACCAGCAAGGTCAGAATCTTTACGCGGGCCTGGAGGACGGGGGGAGGCGTGAGCGGGGCGAGGGGACACTTGGAGGGACATGGGGACACCTGGGACATGGGGACACTTGGGGAGACACGGGGACACTTGGGGGGACACAGCGACACTTGGAGGGACACGGAGACGAGAACTGGCCTCACCAGGGAGGCTGGGATCTTCACGCGGGTGCGATGTCAGGACACTTGGGGGGACACGGAGACATTCGGAAGGATGTGGGGACACACAGGGGAGACGGGGACACTCAAGGGGACACATTGGGGACACGGGGACACACAGGGGCACACAGGGACATGTTGGGGACACTCGGGGACACACTGGGGACAGGGCTGTCACCTGTGCGGCCCCGCGGCAGGCCAGGCGCCGCTCGGCGCGCAGGATGCGGCTCACGGCTCCCAGCTCCACACAGGGACACAATGGGGACACGGGGACGCTCAGGGGCACACAGGGACGCTCGGGGGACACATGGGGACACTCGGGGACAGGTTGGGGACACGGTTGTCACCTGTGCGGCCCCGCAGCAGGCCAGGCGCCGCTCGGCGCGCAGGATGCGGCTCACGGCTCCCAGCTCCACAAGGGGACACAATGGGGACACGGGGACGCTCAGGGGCACACAAAGACACACAGGGACGCTCAGGGGACACTCGGGGACAGGTTGGGGACACGGTTGTCACCTGTGCGGCCCCGCGGCAGGCCAGGCGCCGCTCGGCGCGCAGGATGCGGCTCACGGCTCCCAGCTGCAGCTGCTGCAGCTGCAGGTCGCTCAGCGGCCGCAGGACGTCGGCCAGGCGGAAAACCTTCCTGCGGCCGCCCGCGCCCGCTGGCCTGCGGGAACAGCGGGGACAGCGGCGTCACCGCGGGGCCACCACGGGGCGGGGACACCCCATGGGGCACCGCGGAGTGGGGACATCCCATGGGGCACCACAAAGCGGGGACATCCCACAGGGCCACCATGGAGTGGGGACACCCCATGGGGCCACCACGGAGTGGGGACACCCGACAGGGCCACCACGGAGCGGGGACATTCCATGGGGCATCGCGGAGTGGGGACACCCCATGGGGTCACCATGGAGTGGGGACATCCCACAGGGCCACCATGGAGTGGGGACACCCCATGGGGCACCACAGAGCAGGGACAGCGGCGTCACCGTGGCCACCACGGAGCGGGGACATTCCATGGGGCATCGCGGAGTGGGGACACCCCATGGGGTCACCATGGAGTGGGGACATCGCATGGGGCACCACAAAGCGGGGACATCCCACAGGGCCACCATGGAGCGGGGACACCCCATGGGGCACCACGGAGCAGGGACAGCGGCGTCACCGTGGCCACCACAGGGTGGGGACATCCCATGGGGCACCTCAGAGTGGGGACACCCCATGGGGCCACCATGGAGTGGGGACACCCGACAGGGCCACCACGGAGCGGGGACACCCCATGGGGCACCGTGGGGTGGGGACATCCCATGGGGCACCACGGAGCAGGGACATCCCACAGGGCCACCACAGAGTGGGGACACCCCATGGGGCATCGTGGAGTGGGGACACCCCATGGGGCACCACGGAGCAGGGACACCCCATGGGGCACCATGGAGCAGGGACAGTGGCGTCACCGTGGCCACCAAGGGGTGGGGACACCCCATGGGGCCAGCAAGGGGCAGGGACACCCCATGGGGCCACCATGGAGTGGGGACACCCCATGGGGCACCGCGGGGTGGGGACATCCCATGGGGCACCACGGAGCGGGGACACCCCATGGGGCATCGCGGAGTGGGGACACCCCATGGGGCCACCATGGAGCGGGGACACCCGACAGGGCCACCACGGAGCGGGGACACCCCATGGGGCATTGCGGAGTGGGGACACCCCATGGGGCACCACAGAGCGGGGACATCCCACAGGGCCACCACAGAGTGGGGACACCCCATGGGGCACCACGGAGCAGGGACACCCCATGGGGCCACCATGGAGCGGGGACACCCGACAGGGCCACCATGGAATGGGGACACCCCATGGGGCACCACGGGGTGGGGACATCCCACAGGGCCACCACGGAGTGGGACCACCCCATGGGGCCACCATGGAGTGGGGACACCCCATGGGGCACCAGGGAGCGGGGACAACCCATGGGGCACCACGGAGTCGGGACATCCCATGGGGCCAGCAAGGGGCAGGGACACCCCATGGGGCCACCATGGAGTGGGGACATCCCACAGGGCCACCATGGAGCGGGGACACCCCATGGGGCACCACGGAGCAGGGACAGCGGCGTCACCGTGGCCACCACGGGGTGGGGACATCCCATGGGGCACCTCAGAGTGGGGACACCCCATGGGGCCACCATGGAGCGGGGACACCCGACAGGGCCACCATGGAGTGGGGACACCCCATGAGGCGCCGCGGGGTGGGGACATCCCACAGGGCCACCACAGAGTGGGACCACCTCATGGGGCCACCATGGAGTGGGGACACCCCCTGGGGCATCGTGGAGTGGGGACATCCCATGGGGCACCACAGAGCAGGGACACCCCATGGGGCCACCACAGAGCAGGGACACCCCATATGGCACCACGGGGTGGGGCCACCCTGCAGGGCCACCACGGAGGAGGGACACCCCATGGGGTGACCGTGGTGCCCTCAAGGAGGCCGTGCATGTCCCCACCACAATGTCACCTTGGTGGCCTCCAGGAGGCTGCGCGTTCCTACCATGGTGTAAGCACTGTGTCCCTGAGGAGGCCCCGCGTGTCCCCACCACAATGTCACCGCGGTGTCCCCGAGGAGACCACGCATGTCCCCACAATGTCCCCCGCGCTGTCCCCTCACCTGGGCTGTGCGGCCGGCACGATGGGCTCCGGCCTCTGCTTGGACTGCGGGGCCTCCTTGTGCGGCGGCCTCCAGGAGACCACGCGTGTCCCCGACGCTGTGTCCCCAAGGAGGTCCCGCGCGTGTCCCCACCACAATGTCACCTCGGTGGCCTCCAGGAGGCCGCGCATGTCCCTAATGCTGTGTCCCTAATGCTGTGTCCCCAAGGAGGCCCCGCGTGTCCCCACCACAACGTCACCTCGGTGGCCTCCGGGAGGCCGCGCGCGTGTCCCCGCAGTGTCCCCGCGCTGTCCCCTCACCTGGGCTGCGTGGCCGGCATGATGGGCTCCGGCCTCCGCTTGGCCTGGGGGGCCTCCTTGTGCGGCGGCCTCCAGGAGGCCCCGCGTGTCCTGATACAGCGTCCCCGAGGAGGCCGCGCATGTCCCCACCACAATGTCACCTCGGTGGCCTCCAGGAGGCCCCGCGTGTCCTTGATGTTGTGTCCCCAAGGAGGCCGCGCGTGTCCCCACCACAACGTCACCTCGGTGGCCTCCAGGAGGCCGCGCGCGTGTCCCCGCACTGTCCCCGCGCTGTCCCCTCACCTGGGCTGCGTGGCCAGCATGATGGGCTCCGGCCTCCGCTTGGCCTCGGTGGCCTCATCATGCGGCGGCCTCCAGGAGACACGCGTGTCCCCCCCATAGTGTCACCGTGGTGGCCTCCAGGAGGCCACGCGTGTCCTTGATGTTGTGTCCCCAAGGAGGCCGCCCGTGTCCCCACCACAATGTCACCTCGGTGGCCTCCGGGAGGCCCCGCGCGTGTCCCCGCAGTGTCCTCGCGCTGTCCCCTCACCTGGGCTGCGTGGCCGGCACGATGGGCTCCGGCCTCCGCTTGGCCTGGGGGGCCTCCTTGTGCGGTGGCCTCAAGGAGGTCCCGCGTGTCCCCACCACAATGTCACCTCGGTGGCCTCCAGGAGGCCGCGCACGTGTCCCCACAATGTCCCCGCGCTGTCCCCTCACCTGGGCTGTGCGGCCGGCACGATGGGCTCCGGCCTCCGCTTGGCCTGGGGGGCCTCATCATGCGGCGGCCTCCAGGAGACCACGCGTGTCCCCCCCAATAGTGTCACCGTGGTGGCCTCCAGGAGGCCACGCGTGTCCTTGATGTTGTGTCCCCAAGGAGGCCGCGTGTGTCCCCACCACAATGTCACCTCAGTGGCCTCCGGGAGGCCGCGCGCGTGTCCCCGCACTGTCCCCGCGCTGTCCCCTCACCTGGGCTGCGTGGCCAGCACGATGGGCTCCGGCCTCCGCTTGGCCTGGGGGGCCTCCTTGTGCGGTGGCCTCCAGGAGGCCCCGCGTGTCCCTGATACAGCGTCCCCGAGGAGGCCCCGCGTGTCCCCACCACAATGTCACCTCGGTGGCCTCCAGGAGGCCACGCATGTCCCCACAATGTCACCTCGGTGGCCTCCAGGAGGCCGCGCGTGTCCCTAATGCTGTGTCCCCAATGCTGTGTCCCCAAGGAGGCCGCGCATGTCCCCACCACAATGTCACCTCGGTGGCCTCCAGGAGGCCGCGCGCGTGTCCCCGCAGTGTCCCCGCGCTGTCCCCTCACCTGGGCTGCGTGGCCGGCATGATGGGCTCCGGCCTCCGCTTGGCCTGGGGGGCCTCGTCGTGCGCGGCGGTGGCCGCGGTGGCCCCGGGGGCGCCCAGCACGGCGATGGCCTGGCCCTGCGCCAGCGCCGACAGCCTCCGCTTGATGACCACCAGCTCCGGCCTCGCCTTGGCCTCCTCCTTGGGCTCCTCCTTGAGCAGCCGCCCCTGCTCCACCCCTGCGGGGACAGCGGCCGGTGGCGGCCTCCGGCGCGGGGACGTCCCCGGGGACCCCTGTCCCCGGTGTCCCCTGTCCCCAGGGTTGGGTTCGTGGTGGCCTCCAATGTGGGGCCGTCCCCAGGGTCCCCTGTCCCTGGTGTCCCCTGTCCCCAGTGTCCTCCATCCCCAGGGTTGGGTTAATGGTGGCCTCCAACCCAGGTGTCCCTGGGGTCCCCTGTCCCCGGTGCCCCCTGTCCCCAGTGTCCCTTGTCCCCAAGGTTGGGTTCGTGGTGGCCTCCAACGTGGGGCCGTCCCCAGGGCCCCCTGTCCCCGGTGTCCCCTGTCCCCAGTGTCCCCCATCCCCAGGGTTGGGTTCGTGGTGGCCTCCAATGTGGGGCCGTCCCCAGGGTCCCCTGTCCCTGGTGTCCCCTGTCCCCAGTGTCCTCCATCCCCGGGGTTGGGTTAATGGTGGTCTCCAACCCAGGTGTCCCTGGGGTCCCCTGTCCCCGGTGTCCCCTGTCCCTGGTGTCCCCTGTCCCCAGGGTTGGGTTCGTGGTGGCCTCCAATGTGGGGCCGTCCCCAGGGTCCCCTGTCCCTGGTGTCCCCTGTCCCCAGGGTCCCCTGTCCCCAGTGTCCTCCATCCCCGGGGTTGGGTTAATGGTGGCCTCCAACCCAGGTGTCCCTGGGGTCCCCTGTCCCCGGTGTCCCCTGTCCCCAAGGTTGGGTTTGTGGTGGCCTCCAACGTGGGGGCTGTCCCTGGTGTCCCCTGTCCCCAGTGTCCCCTGTCCCCAGGGTCCCCTGTCCCCAGTGCCCTCCATCCCCAAGGTTGGGTTCGTGGTGGCCTCCAATGTGGGGCCGTCCCCAGGGTCCCCTGTCCCTGGTGTCCCCTGTCCCCAGGGTCCCCTGTCCCCAGTGTCCTCCATCCCCAGGGTTGGGTTAATGGTGGCCTCCAACCCAGGTGTCCCTGGGGTCCCCTGTCCCCGGTGTCCCCTGTCCCCAAGGTTGGGTTTGTGGTGGCCTCCAACGTGGGGGCTGTTCCTGGTGTCCCCTGTCCCCGGTGTCCCCTGTCCCCAGGGTCCCCTGTCCCCAGTGTCCTCCATCTCCAAGGTTGGGTTCGTGGTGGCCTCCAATGTGGGGCCATCCCCAGGGTCCCCTGTCCCTGGTGTCCCCTGTCCCCAGGGTCCCCTGTCCCCAGTGTCCTCCATCCCCGGGGTTGGGTTAATGGTGGCCTCCAACCCAGGTGTCCCTGGGGTCCCCTGTCCCCGGTGCCCCCTGTCCCCAGTGTCCCTTGTCCCCAGGGTTGGCTTCGTGGTGGCCTCCAACGTGGGGCCTGTCCCTGGTGACCCCTGTCCCCGGTGTCCCCTGTCCCCAGTGTCCTCCATCCCCAGGGTTGGGTTAATGGTGGCCTCCAACCCAGGTGTCCCTGGGGTCCCCTGTCCCCGGTGTCCCCTGTCCCTGGTGTCCCCTGTCCCCAAGGTTGGGTTCGTGGTGGCCTCCAATGTGGGGGCCGTCCCTGGTGTCCCCTGTCCCCGGTGTCCCCTGTCCCCAAGGTTGGGTTCGTGGTGGCCTCCAACGTGGGGCCATCCCCAGGGCCCCCTGTCCCCGGGGTCCCCTGTCCCCAGTGTCCCCCATCCCCAAGGTTGGCTTTGTGGTGGCCTCCAATGTGGGGGCTGTCCCTGGTTTCCCCTGCCCCTGGTGTCCCTTCGGTCCCCTGTGTCCCCAGTGTCCCCTTGGTCCCCAGTATCCTGTGTCCCTGGTGTCCTCTTGGTCCCGTGTCCCTGTTGTCCTCTGTCCCCGGAGTCTCCTGTCCCTGGTGTCCCAACCGTCCCCATATCTGCAGTATCCCTAGTGTCCCCAGTGTCCTCAGCGTCCCATCAGTCCCCACTGTCCCCTCAGTCCTCAATGTCCCCTCAGTCCCCCCGTGTCCCCTCAATCTCCAGTGTCCCCTCAGATCCCATGTCCCCAATATCCCCACTGTCCCCTGTGTCCACTCAATCGCCTGTGTTCCCTCACTCCCCAGTGTCCCCAATGTCCCCAGTGTCCCCTCAGGCCCCAATGTCCCTGGTGTCCCCTGTGTCCCCAATACCCCCACTGTCCCCTCACTCCCCTGTGTCCCCAATGTCTCCTCGCTCCCCAGTGTGCCCAATGTCCCCTCAGTCCCCTGTGTCCTCAATGTTCCCAGTGTCCCCATAGACCCCAGTGCCCCCAATGTCCCCTCACTCCCCAGTGTCCCCAATGTCCCCAGTGCCCCCAATGTCCCCTCACTCCCCAGTGTCCCTAGTGTCCCGTCACTCCCCAGTGTCCCCAATATCCCCAGTGACCCCAGTGTCCCCTCATTCCCCAGCGTCCCCAGTGTCCCCTGTCTCCCCAGTGTCCACCCAGTCCCCCGTGTCCCCCGTGTCCCCAATGTCCCCAATGTCCCCGCAATCCCACTGTGTCCCTGCACCGGGGCCCAGCCCGGCCGCCGTCATCTGCGTGGCCATGAGCCACGAATGTCCCCAATGCCCCCTCACTCCCCACTGTCCCCAATGTCCCCAGTGTCCCCAATGTCCCTAGTGTCCCCAATGTCCCCAGTGTCCCCAATGTCCCCGGTGTCCCCCCATGTCCCCGCACCGGGGCCCAGCCCGGCCGCCGTCATCTGCGTGGCCATGAGTCACGAATGTCCCCAATGCCCCCTCACTCCCCAGTGTCCCCAATGTCCCCCATGTCCCCTCGCTCCCCAATGTCCCCAGTGTCCCCGGTGTCCCCAATGTCCCCGGTGTCCCCCCGCGTCCCCGCACCAGGGCCCAGCCCGGCCGCTGTCATCTGCGTGGCCATGAGCCACGAATGTCCCCAATGTCCCCTCACTCCCCACAGTCCCCAATGTCCCCTCACTCCCCAGTGTCCCCAGTGTCCCCCCATGTCCCCGCACCCAGCCCGGCCGCCGTCATCTGCGTGGCCATGAGCCGCGAATGTCCCCAATGTCCCCTCACTCCCCACAGTCCCCAATGTCCCCTCACTCCCCAGTGTCCCCAGTGTCCCCCCATGTCCCCGCACCCAGCCCGGCCGCCGTCATCTGCGTGGCCATGAGCCGCGAATGTCCCCAATGTCCCCTCACTCCCCAGTGTCCCCAATGTCCCCCATGTCCCCAATGTCCCCAGTGTCCCCCCGGTCCCCCCGTGTCCCCGCACCGGGGCCCAGCCTGGCCGCCGTCATCTGCGTGGCCATGAGCCGCGAATGTCCCCAATGTCCCCTCACTCCCCACTGTCCCCAATGTCCCCAGTGTCCCCAATGTCCCCAATGTCCCCCCGGTCCCCTCGTGTCCCCGCACCGGGGCCCAGCCCGGCTGCCGTCATCTGCGTGGCCATGAGCCGCGAATGTCCCCAATGCCCCCTCACTCCCCAGTGTCCCCAATGTCCCTAGTGTCCCCAATGTTCCCGGTGTCCCCAATGTCCCCGGTGTCCCCTCATGTCCCTGTACCGGGGCCCAGCCCGGCCGCCGTCATCTGCGTGGCCATGAGTCGCGAATGTCCCCAATGTCCCCTCACTCCCCACTGTCCCCAATGTACCCCATGTCCCAAATGCCCCCAATGTCCCCAATGTCCCCGGTGTCCCCCCATGTCCCCGCACCGGGTCCCAGCCCGGCCGCCGTCATCTGCGTGGCCATGAGCCACGAATGTCCCCAATGCCCCCTCACTCCCCACTGTCCCCAATGTCCCCCATGTCCCCTCGCTCCCCAATGTCCCCAGTGTCCCCAGTGTCCCCAATGTCCCCGGTGTCCCCCCGCGTCCCCGCACCGGGTCCCAGCCCGGCCGCCGTCATCTGCGTGGCCATGAGCCGCGAATGTCCCCAATGCCCCCTCACTCCCCAGTGTCCCCAATGTCCCCAGTGTCCCCAATGTCCCTAGTGTCCCCAACGTCCCCGGTGTCCCCAATGTCCCTGGTGTCCCCCCATGTCCCCGTACCGGGTCCCAGCCCGGCCGCCGTCATCTGTGTGGCCATGAGCCGCGAATGTCCCCAATGCCCCCTCACTCCCCAGTGTCCCCAATGTCCTCAGTGTCCCCGGTGTCCCCCCATGTCCCCGTACCGGGTCCCAGCCCGGCCACCGTCATCTGCGTGGCCATGAGCCGCGAATGTCCCCAATGCCCCCTCACTCCCCAGTGTCCCCAATGTCCCCTCACTCCCCACTGTCCCCAATGTCCCCAGTGTCCCCGGTGTCCCCAATGTCCCCGGTGTCCCCAATGTCCCCGGTGTCCCCCCATGTCCCCGCACCGGGTCCCAGCCCGGCCGCCATCATCTGCGTGGCCATGAGCCGCGAATGTCCCCAATGTCCCCTCACTCCCCAGTGTCCCCAATGTCCCCAGTGTCCCCAGTGTCCCCGGTGTCCCCAATGTCCCCAATGTCCCCCCATGTCCCCGCACCGGGGCCCAGCCCGGCCGCCGTCATCTGCGTGGCCATGAGCCGCGAATGTCCCCAATGCCCCCTCACTCCTCACTGTCCCCAATGTCCCCAGTGTCCCCAGTGTCCCCGGTGTCCCCAGTGTCCCCCCATGTCCCCGTACCGGGGCCCAGCCCGGCCGCCGTCATCTGCGTGGCCATGAGTCGCGAATGTCCCCAATGCCCCCTCACCCCCCAGTGTCCCCTCACTCCCCACTGTCCCCAATGTCCCCAATGTCCCTGGTGTCCCCAATGTCCCCGGTGTCCCCCCATGTCCCCGTACCGGGTCCCAGCCCGGCCGCCGTCATCTGCGTGGCCATGAGTCGCGCCAGGTGCTTGATCTGGGCCTCGGTGCCGGCCGACTCCACCGGGGTGTAGGTGGCCTGGAAGGAGGCCGGCATGGCCTCGGGCAGGTACACCATGCTGATGAGCACCTGGGGACAGGGACACGTTGGGGACAGGGACACGCTGGGGACGGCGACACGTTGGGGACGGCGCGGCGGTGGCCCCGGGGAGCCCCGGCCCCAGGGTGGCGTTCGTGGGGGTTGTCCCCGGGGCCCCGTGTCCCCTGGCCCCAGGGTTGGGTTCATGGTGGCCTCCAATGTGGGGGCATTCCCGAGGTCCCCTGTCCCCAGTGTCCCTTGTCCCCAGGGTTGGGTTCATGAGGGTGTCCCCAGGGTCCCCTGTCCCCAGGGTTGGGTTCATAGGGGTGTCCCCGGGGTCCCCTGTCCCCAGTGTCCCCTGTCCCCAGGGTTGGCTTCACGGTGGCCTCCAATCTGGGGGTGGCCCTGGGGTCCCCTGTCCCCAGTGTCCCCTATCCCCAGGGTTGGGTTCATGGTGGCCTCCAGTGTGGCAGTGTCCCCGGGGTCTCCTGTCCCCAGTGTCCCCTGTCCCCAGTGTCCCCTGTCCCCATGGTTGGGTTCATGGGGGCATCCCCAGGGTCCCCTGTCCCCAATGTCCCCTGTCCCCAGTGTCCCCTGTCCCCAGGGTTGGGTTCATGGGGGTGTCCCCGGGGTCCCCTGTCCCCAGTGTCCCCTGTCCCCAGGGTTGGGTTCATGGTGGCCTCCAACGTGGGTGGGTCCCTGGGGTCCAATGTCCCCAATGTCCCCAGTATCCCTTGTCCCCAGAGTTGGCTTCGTGGTGGCCTCCAAAGTGGGGACGTCCCTGGGGTCCCCTGTCCCCCGTGTCCCCTGTCTCCAGGGGTGGCCTCCAACGTGGGGGCGTGTCCAAGGTCCCCTGTCCCCAGGGTTGCTTTCGTGGTGGCCTCCAATGTGGGGGCATCCCCGGGGTCCCCTGTCCCCAGAGTCCCCTGTCCCCAAGATAGGGTTAACTGTGGTCTCCAATGGGGGGGCATCCCCAGGGTCCCCTGTCCCCAGGGTTGGCCTCGCGGTGTCCCCACCGCGTCCCCTTGTCCCCCCCCTTCACCAGGTTGGCGACGTTCTCGGGGCTCAGCAGGGGCTGCAGGAACTCGGCCGTGACGTCCGTGTCCGAGTGGGGGCCGCCGGGGGCCTTGGCCGCCGCCGCCGCCGCCTCCGCGTCCTTGTCCTCGTCGTCCTCGCCCAGGGGGGGCTCTGTGGCGGGGGACACCCCGCGGGGGACCCTGGTGGCTCCGCTCGGCCACCGGGTGTCCCCAGGGGGCCCCGCGCTGTCCCCAGCCGACCGCGAGGAGCTCGGGGTGGAGGAGGCCACAGAGGCCCAGAACCCGCTATGGAGGCCCCGATCCAACCATGGAGGCCCGGAACCAACCGTGGAGGCCCAGAACCAACCACGGAGGCCCGGAACCAACCATGGAGGCCCAGAACCAACCATGGAGGCCCGGAACCAGCCATGGAGGCCCAGAACGAACCACGGAGGCCCGGAACCAACCATGGAGGCCTGGAACCAACCATGGAGGCCCAGAACCAACCATGGAGGCCTGGAACAAACCGTGGAGCCCCGGAACCAACCATGGAGGCCCGGAACCAACCGTGGATGCCCGGAACCAACCATGGAGGCCCGGAACAAACCGTGGAGCCCCGGAACCAACCACGGAGGCCCGGAACCAACCATGGAGCCCCAGAACGAACCACGGAGGCCCGGAACCAACCATGGAGGCCCAGAACCAACCGTGGAGGCCTGGATCCAACCACGGAGGCCCAGAACCAACCGTGGAGGCCTGGATCCAACCACGGAGGCCCAGAACCGTGGAGCCCCGGAACCAACCATGGAGGCCCAGAACCAACCATGGAGACCTGGAACCAACCACAGAGGCCTGGAACCAACCATGGAGGCCTGGAACCAACTGCGAGGCCCTGGGAACCAGGAGGCCCGAGGACCTCACGATGGGGGAGGCCACCGGGGACCTGAGGACCTCAGGGCAGTGGAGCCTGGGGGTAGACCCGAGCGCGTGGAGGCCGATGGAGCCGCAAGAAGGGGGAGGTCTGAGCACGTGGAGGCCGGTGGAGGCCCGAGAGCGGGGAGGCACAAGCGTGAGGAGGAGTGGGTGTGTGGAGGCCAGTGGACGCCCGAGTGCGGGGAGGCCCGAGCACATGGGAGGCCCAAGCACATGGAGGCCCAAGTACAGGCAGACCAGCACGAGGCCCGAGCGCAAGGAGGCCCGAGCAGAGGGAGACCAGCGGGAGGCCCGAGCGTGGGGAGGCCCGAGCATGGAGAGGCTGGTGGGAGGCCTGAACAGAGGGAGGCCGGCGGGTGGCCTGAGCGTGGAGAGGCCTGAGCACAGGGAGACCAGCAGGAAGCTCGAGCGCGGGGAGGCCCAAGCACAGGGAGGCCAGTGGGAGGCCCGAGCACAGGGAGACCAGCAGGAGACCCAAGCGCGGGGAGGCCCGAGCACAGGGAGGCTGGCGGGAGGCCTAAGCACAGGGAGGCCACTGGAAGGCCCAAGCATGGGGAAACCTGAGTGCGGGGTGGCCCGAGCACAGGGAGGCTGGTGGGAGGCCCAAGCGCGGGGAGGCCTGAGCACAGGGAGACCAGCAGGAGGCTCGAGCGTGGGGAGGCCCAAGCACAGGGAGGCTGGCGGGAGGCCAGAACATGGGGAGGCTCGAGCATGGGGTGGCCCGAGGACAGGGAGGCTGGCAGGAGGCCCAAGCGCAGGGAGGCCTGAGCACAGGGAGACCAGCAGAAGGCCCAAGTGTGGGGAGGCCCAAGCACAGGGAGACCAGCAGGAGGCCCGAGCGTGGGGAGGCCCAAGCACAGGGAGGCTGGCGGGAGGCCGGAGCATGGGGAGGCTCGAGCATGGGGTGGCCTGAGGACAGGGAGGCTGGCGGGAGGCCCGAGCGCAGGGAGGCCTGAGCACAGGGAGACCAGCAGGAGGCCCGAGCACGGGGAGGCCGACGGGAGGCCCGAGCGTGGGGAGGCCCAAGCACAGAGAGGCTGGCGGGAGGCCGGAGCATGGGGAGGCCCGAGCACAAGGAGGCCGGCAGGAGGCCCAAGCACAGGGAGACCAGCAGGAGGCCCGAGTGTGGGGAGGCCCAAGCACGGGGAGGCCCAAGCACAGGGAGGCCGGCAGGAGGCCCGAGCGTGGGGAGGCCCAAGCACAGGGAGGCTGGCGGGAGGCCTAAGCACAGGGAGGCCACTGGAAGGCCCAAGCATGGGGAAACCTGAGTGCGGGGAGGCCCGAGCGCGGGGTGGCCCGAGCACAGGGAGACCAGCAAGAGGCCTGAGCGTGGGGAGGCCCGAGCACAGAGAGGCTGGCGGGAGGCCGGAGCATGGGGAGGCCCGAGCACAAGGAGGCCGGCAGGAGGCCCGAGCACAGGGAGACCAGCAGGAGGCTCGAGCGTGGGGAGGCCCAAGCACAGGGAGGCTGGTGGGAGGCCTGAGCACAAGGAGGCCGGCAGGAGGCCCGAGCACAGGAAGACCAGCAGGAGGCTCGAGCGTGGGGAGGCCCAAGCACAGGGAGGCTGGCGGGAGGCCAGAGCATGGGGAGGCCGGAGCACAAGGAGGCCGGCAGGAGGCCCAAGAACAGGGAGACCAGCAGGAGGCCCGAGCGTGGGGAGGCCCAAGCACAGGGAGGCTGGCGGGAGGCCCGAGCACGGGGAGGCTGGCGGGAGGCCCGAGCGTGGGGAGGCCCGAGCACAAGGAGGCCGGCAGGAGGCCCGAGCGTGGGGAGGCCCAAGCACAGGGAGGCCCGAGCGCGCGGAGGCCGCCCCTCACCGATCTTCATCTTCTTGAGGGCGGCGTCAGGCTCGTCGCGGGGCCGCTTGCGGCCGTCGCGCGGGCTGGGGAGGCTGCGGGCGATCTCGGCCTGCTGCGTGCCCAGGTCCACGAGGAGGGTGGTGATCTGAGGCTGGAAGTCTCCGGAGGCCGGGTGCCGCAGGACGCTCAGCAGGTGCAGCTTGAGGTTCTTGCGCACGCTGCTCACCTGCGACTTGGCCAGCGTGGGCGGCAGGTTGGCTACGGGGGGAGGCGGCACGTGGGCGCCCGGACGCCGGGGCCCCGCGGCCGCGCCGGGGAGGGCAGAGGGGGTCATGGGGATCCGGGACAGGCGGATCTCAGGGTTGGATCGTGGGGATCCAGGACACCCGGATCTTGGGGCTGAATCATGGAGATCTGGGACACCTGGGTCCTCATCTGGACGTGTGGGGGGTCACGGAGATCCAGGACACCCGGATCTTGGGGCTGGATCATGGAGATCTGGGACACCTGGGTCCTCATCTGGACGTGTGGGGGGTCACGGAGATCCAGGACACCCGGATCTTGGGGCTGGATCATGGAAATCTGGGACACCCGGATCTTGGGGCTGGATTTTGGGGCTGGATCATGGAGATCCGGGACACCTGGATCTTGGGGCTGGATCATGGAGATCCAGGACACCCGGATCTTGTGGCTGGATCTTGGGGCTGGATGGGAAGCGGCTGCTGGATCATGGAGATCTGGGATACCCGGATCTTGGGGCTGGATGGGAAGTGGCTGCTGGATCATGGAGATCCGGGACACCCGCATCTTGGGGCTGGATCATGGGGATTTGGGACACCCGGGTCCTCATCTGGACGTGTGGGGGGTCACAGAGATCCAGGACACCCGGATCTTGGGGCTGGATTTTGGGGCTGGATCATGGAGATCCGGGACACCCGGATCTTGTGGCTGGATCTTGGGGCTGGATGGGAAGTGGCTGCTGGATCATGGAGATCCAGGACACCCGGGTCCTCATCTGGATGGGCGGGGGGTCATGGAGATCCGGGACACCTGGATCTTGGGGATGGATCATGGGGATTTGGGACACCCAGATCTTGGGGATGGATTTTGGGGCTGGATCATGGAGATCTGGGACACCTGGATCTTGGGGCTGGATCATGGAGATCTGGGACACCCGGGTCCTCATCTGGACGTGTGGGGGGTCACAGAGATCCAGGACACCCAGATCTTGGGGCTGGATTTTGGGGCTGGATCATGGAGTTCTGGGACACCCGGATCTTGGGGCTGGATCATGGGGATCCAGGACACCCGGATCTTGGGGCTGGATGGGAAGCGGGTGCTGGATCATGGAGATCCGGGACACCTGGATCTCAGGGTTGGATCATGGAGATCCGGGACACTCGGATGTCGGGACTGGCCGGGAGGTGGTTGCTAGGACAGGGCCACCCAGGACACGTGGACCATGGGGCTGTCCCTATCCCGTCCCATCCCCACGCCGTCCCTGTCCCTGTCCCCGCGCTGTCCCCGTCCCCCCGCGTTACCGTGCAGCGTCTCGTAGGCCTGGATGACCTCGGCCATGAACATGGGCCGCTGGCGGGCGATGGAGGCCAAGGCGCCCAGCGCGGCCGTCAGGTTGATGCTGGAGATGGCCGGGTGCACCATGAAGCGCAGGAGCTGCTCCAGCGCCGCGCGGCCCTCCTCCCACAGCGCCGCTGCGGGGACAGGGCCATCAGTGTGTCCCCAAGTGTCCCCTGGTGTCCCCAAGTGTCCCCAGGTGTCCCCGTGTCCCCCAGGTGTCCCCATGTTCCCCCGTGTCCCCGTCAGGTTGATGCTGGAGATGGCCGGGTGCACCATGAAGCGCAGGAGCTGCTCCAGCGCCACTGGGGACATGGGGCCGTCAGCATGTCCCCAAGTGTCCCCAGGTGTCCCCGTGTCCCTCCAAGTGTCCTCGTGTCCCCACAAGTGTCCTGGTGCCCCCCCCAAGTGTCTGCATGTCCCCCAACTGTCCCCATGTCCCCCAAGTGTCCCCATGTCCTCCCACGTGTCTCTGTGCCCCAAAGTGTCCCCATGTCCCAAGTGTCCCCATGTCCTCCCACATCCCTGTGTACCACAAAGTGTCCCCATGTCCCCCAAGTGTTCCCGTGTCCCCATGTCTCCCAGGTGTCCCCGTGTTCCACAAAGTGTCCCCATGTTCCCTCTGGCGTCCTCATGTCCCCCCAGGTGTCCCCATGTTCCCCCAGGCGTCCTCATGTCCCCCAGGTGTCCTCATGTCCCCCAGGTGTCCCTGTGTACCACAAAGTATCCCCATGTCCCCCCAGGCGTCCCCATGTCCCCCCAGGTGTCCCCATGCTCCCCCAGGCGTCCCCATGTCCCCCCAGGTGTCCCCATGTCCCCCCAGGTGTCCCCATGTTCCCTCAGGCGTCCCCATGTCCCCCAGGTGTCTCTGTGTTCCCCCAGGTGTCCCCATGTCCCCCTAAGTGTCCTCGTGTTCCCAGGTGTCCCTGTGTACCACAAAGTGTCCCCATGTTCCCTCTGGCGTCCCCATGTCCCCCCAGCTGTCCCTATGCTGCCCCAGGTGTCCCCATGTCCCCCCATGTTCCCCCAGGCATCCTCGTGTCCCCCAAGTGTACCACAAAGTGTCCCCATGTCCCCCCAGGCGTCCCCATGTCCCCCCAGGTGTCCTCATGTCCCCCCAGGCGTCCCCATGTCCCCCCAGGCGTCCCCATGTCCCCCCAGGTGTCCCCATGCTCCCCCAGGCGTCCTCATGTCCCCCCAGGCGTCCTCATGTCCCCCAGGTGTCCCTGTGTACCACAAAGTATCCCCATGTCCCCCCAGGCGTCCCCATGTCCCCCCAGGTGTCCCCATGCTCCCCCAGGCGTCCTCATGTCCCCCCAGGCGTCCTCATGTCCCCCAGGTGTCCCTGTGTACCACAAAGTATCCCCATGTCCCCCCAGGCGTCCCCATGTCCCCCCAGGTGTCCCCATGCTCCCCCAGGCGTCCTCATGTCCCCCCAGGCGTCCTCATGTCCCCCAGGTGTCCCTGTGTACCACAAAGTATCCCCATGTCCCCCCAGGCGTCCCCATGTCCCCCCAGGCGTCCCCGTGTCTCCCCAGGCGTCCTCATGTCCCCCAGGTGTCCCTGTGTACCACAAAGTGTCCCCATGTCCCCCCAGGCGTCCCCATGTCCCCCCATGTCCCCCCAGGCGTCCCCGTGTCTCCCCAGGCGTCCTCATGTCCCCTCAGGTGTCTCCATGTTCCCTTAGGTGTCCCTGTGTTCCCCCACGTGTCCCCATGTCCCCCCAGGTGTCCTCATGTCCCCCCAGGCGTCCCCATGTTCCCCCAGGTGTCCTCATGTCCTCTAGGTGTCCCTGTGTCCCCCCAGGTGTCCCCATGTTCCCCCAGGTGCCCCTGTGATCCCCCAGGCGTCCTCGTGTCCCCCAGGTGTCCCCCGGCGTCCCCAACGCACTGTACTTAATGTAGGGGTGGTCCTTGGGGACGCGCTCCAGGCTGATGTCGTTCTCGTGGCGCTTGGGGACGTCCGAGTCGGCCACGCGCGGGGACAGGGTGACAATGAGGCCCTCCACGAACTTGATGGCGTGCGTGCGCACGCCGTCGTTGTCCGAGTCCAGCAGCAGCAGGATGTCCCCCGCCATGGCCGACACCATCTCCCAACAGGCCTCCTGCAGCTCGCTGATGGCCTTGGACTTCACCATCCACTGCGGGGACAGCGGAGGGGACGCGTCACCGCGTGGCCGTGTCACCGCGTGGCCGTGTCACCGTGTCACCCGCGGCGCCGGCCGCTCACCTGCAGGGCCACCTTGTAGAGCTGCGTCATGGTGAGGATGGCCTTCTTCACCACGTTGACGTTGTCGTCCTTGAGGAGCATGTTGAGGTTGGCGATGAGCTTGAGGAGCAGCTCGATGTCGCGCTTGCTGGGGACGAGGGGACAGGGTGACGCGCGCGGGGACGGCCTTGGGGACGCGGTGGCACGCGTGGGCCGCGCTCCTCACCAGGCCTCCTCGATGAAGCCCACCACGAACTTGCGCACCTCGCTGGACTTGTCCGCTTGGAAGGCGATGATCTCCTGCGGGACGCGGGGGACGCCTTGGGGACACTTGGGGACACCTTGGGGACACCTGGGGGACACCTTGGGGACGCCCTGGGGACACTTGGGGACGCCTTGGGGACACTTGGGGATGCCTTGGGGACACCTTGGGGACACCCGAGGACACTTGGGGATGCCTTGGGGACATTTGGGGATGCCTTGGGGACATTTGGGGATGCCTTGGGGACAGCTTGGGGATGCCTTGGGGACATCTGAGGACATTTGGGGACACCTTGGGGATGCCCTGGGGACACTTGGGGATGCCCTGGGGACACTTGGGAGACACCTTTGGGATGCCCTGGGGACACTTGGGAGACATCCAAGGACACTTGGGGACACCTTGGGGACACCAGAGGACACTTGGGGACACTGTTAGGATGCCTGGGAATACTTGGGGACACCTTGGGGATACCCAAGGACACTTGGGGATGCCTGGGGACACTTGGGGACACTTTGGGGATGGCTGGGGACACCTGGGAACACTTGGGGACACCCTAGGACACTTGGAGAGACACTTGGGGACACCCTGGAGACACTTGGCAACACTTTGAGGACACCTGGTGACACTTGAGGACATTGGGGAGGCTTCAGCACATCTGAGAATGCCTAGGGACACAGTTGGGGACACTTGGGGACACCCAAAGACACTTGGGGACACCTGAAGACACTTAAAGAAGCTTGGGGACACTTGGGGACACCTGAGGATGTCTGGGGACAACTGGGAGCACTTGGGGACACTTGGGGATGCCTGAGAGCACTTGGGGACACCGGGGGACATTTGGGGAGACACTTGGGGACACCTGAGGAAACTTGGGGACACCTGAGGATGTCTGGGGACACCTGGGAACAGTCGGGGACACCTTGGGGATGTCTGAGGACATTTGGGGACATCTTGTGGACACTTGTGGACACTTGGAGGGACACTTGGGGACATCTGAGGACACTTGGGGACGCCTGAGGATCTCTGGGGACACCTGGGAACCGTTGGGGACACTTGGGGATGCCTGAGGACGTTTGGGAGGGGACACTTGGGGACACCAGGGAACATTTGGGGAGACACTTGGGGACACCTTGGGGATCCCTGAGGACACTTGGGGACACCTGGGGACACCTTGGGGATGCCTGAGGACACTTGGGGATGCCTGAGGACACCCGGGGGTACACTTGGGGACACTTGGGGACACTTGGGGACACGGTGGCAGCGCTCACGTCCAGGAAGTTGTCCAGCAGCGTGGGGTCCTTGTTGATGATGAGCTCCTGCACCTGCAGGGGACAGGCGCTGGGGACAGCCCGCGGTGGCCTCGGGGACAAGTGCCACCCCCTCCCGCCCCGGCCACCGCCGTCCCCAGCGCGGGGACGGGGCTGTCACCTGCTTGAGGACGTTGATCTTGGAGTCGTTGCTGATGAGGGCGGCCTGGTTGAGGAGCTCCACGACCTGCGGGGACATGCGGGTGTCACCGTGTCACCCTAAGGGTGTCACCGTGTCACCCCGAGGGTGTCACCGTGTCACCCGCGGGCATCACTGCGTCACCCGTGGGCGTCACCGCATCGGTGTCATCACCCCGCGGGTGTCACCGCATCACCCCGAGGGTGTCACCGTGTCACCCGCAGGTGTCACCACATCACCCACGGGTGTCATCGCGTCACCCCGAGGGTGTCACCGCGTCACCCGCGGGCGTCACCACGTCACCCGTGGGCATCACTGCGTCGGTGTCATCACCCCGAGGGTGTCACCATGTCACCCACGGGTGTCACCGTGTCACCCCGAAGGTGTCACCACGTCACCCTGAGGATGTCACCATGTCACCGCATCGGTGTCACATCACCCCGAGGGTGTCACCGTGTCACCCACGGGTGTCACCGTGTCACCCCGAGGGTGTCACCACGTCACCCATGGGTGTCACGTCACCGTGTCGGTGTCACCGCGTCACCCCAAGGGTGTCACTGTGCGGGCATCACTGTGTCACCCGCGGGCGTCACCGCGTCACCCTGTGGCCAGGGACAGGGTGGCCCCAAGGACAATCCCTTGGGGATCCAGCCCTAGTGGAGGCCGCTGGATCCGGGAGGTCATCGGGATCCTGATCCCAAATCCCAGGGATTCCATCTGGGCGGAGGCCACTGGGATCCCGATCCCGAATCCCAGGGATCCAGCCCGGGTGGAGGCTGCCGGATCCAGGAGGTCATTGGGATTCCAATCCCAGGGATCCCACCCGGGTGGAGGCTGCCAGATCCAGGAGACCGCTGGGATGCCGATCCCAAATCCCAGGGATCCCACCCAGGCGGAGGCCGCCGGATCCAGGAGGCCGCCAGGATCCCGGTCCCAGGATCCAGCCTGGGCTGAGGCCAATGGATCCGGGAGGTCATGGGGATCCCAAATCCCAGGGATCCCACCCGGGTGGAGGCTGCTGGATTCGGGAGGCCGCCGGGATCCCGATCCCAAATCCCAGGGATTCCACCCAGGTGGGGGCCACCGGATCCAGGAGGCTGCTGGGATCCCAGTCCCAGGGATCCAGCGCGGGTGGAGGCTGCCAAGATCAGGGAGGCCGCCGGGATCCTGATCCCGAATCCCAGGGATCCCACGCGGGTGGAGGCCGCCAGATCTAGGAGGCCGCCGGGATCCCGATCCCAAATCCCAAGGATCCCACCCGGGTGGAGGCTGCCGGATCCAGGAGGCCGCCAGGATCCCGGTCCCAGGATCCAGCCTGGGCTGAGGCCAATGGATCCGGGAGGTCATGGGGATCCCAAATCCCAGGGATCCCACCTGGGTGGAGGCCGCCAGATCTAGGAGGCCGCCGGGATCCCGATCCCAAATCCCAGGGATCCTGATCCCGAATCCCAGGGATTCCACCCAGGCAGAGGCCAACGGATCCGGGAGGCCGCCGGGAACCCGATCCCAAATCCCAGGGATTCCACCCGGGTGGAGGCCGCCGGGATCCTGCTGGGCCGCCAATCCTGCTCCCAATCCCGTTCCCGCTCCCGATCCCAATCCTGCTCCCGTTCCTGCTCCCATTCCCGCTCCCGATCCCATCCCGCGCTCTGGAGCGCCGCGCGCACCCGCTCCGACGTGCTGGAGCCGTCGGCGGCGCCGGCCTCGTCCTCGGCGAAGAACTGGGAGGCGACGCTGGTGCGGGCGCCCTCGGCCGCCATGGCTGCCCCTACGGCATCCATAGGGGCCCATCCATACGTGCCCATCCATAGGGGCCGTCCATACGTGCCCATCCATGGGGGCCCGTCCATAGGGGCCCATCCATACGTGCCCATCCATACGTGCCCATCCATACGTACCCGTCCATAGGGGCCCGTCCATAGAGGCCCATCCATAGGGACCCGTCCATACGTGCCCATCCATACGTGCCCATCCATAGGGGCCTGTCCATACGTGCCCATCCATACGTGCCCATCCATACGTGCCCATCCATAGGGGCCCATCCATAGGGGCCCATCCATACGTGCCCATCCATACGTGCCCATCCATAGGGGCCCATCCATAGGGGCCCATCCATAGGGGCCTGTCCATACGTGCCCATCCATACGTGCCCATCCATACGTGTCCATCCATAGGGGCCCGTCCATATGTGCCCATCCATACGGGCCCATCCATACGTGCCCGTCCATACGTGTCCATCCATACGGGCCCATCCATAGGGGCCCATCCATACGTGCCCATCCATAGGGGCCCATCCATATGTGCCCATCCATACGTGCCCATCCATGGGGCCCATCCATAGGGGCCCATCCATACGTGCCCATCCATACATGCCCATCCATACGTGTCCATCCATAGGGGCCCATCCATAGGGGCCCGTCCATACGTGCCCATCCATACGTGCCCATCCATAGGGACCCGTCCATACGTGCCCATCCATAGGGGCCCATCCATAGGGGCCTGTCCATACATGCCCATCCATACGTGCCCATCCATACGTGTCCATCCATAGGGGCCCGTCCATACGTGTCCATCCATACGTGCCCATCCATACGTGCCCGTCCATACGTGCCCATCCATACGTGCCCATCCCTATCCCTCTCCATCCATACATCCCCCCATCCATACCATCCTCATCCCCCCATCTACACATTCCCCCATCTATACTTCCCCATCTACACATCTCCTGTCTATACATACCGCCACCTATATATTGTCTATACGTTCCCCACGCACGCGCCCCCCATCCTATACATTCTCCGTCTATACATCCTACCACCTATACATGGTCTCTATACAGCTCTCGTCTATACATCCTGTTACTA
Organism: Tinamus guttatus; assembly: GCF_059628265.1. NCBI lineage: Eukaryota > Metazoa > Chordata > Aves > Tinamiformes > Tinamidae > Tinamus > Tinamus guttatus. The sequence goes on from NW_028290125.1 coordinate 36,932, forward strand.
TATGTTGCATCATCTATACATCCTGTCTATACATCCCCTTTTCCTTTCACATTCCCTTCTACATCCATATCCCCCTTCCACCCCTATCCCATCTATACATCCCACCATCTATACATCCCTCTTTCCATCCATACCCCCTTCTCCATCCCCAGCCCCCATTTAAACACCCCCCATCCATACATCCTCATCTATATGTTCCCTTCTCCTTCCTATTTTTCCACCTATAGATCCCCCATCTATACATCACTCTCTTGCTCTATACCCCCTTTTCTACCCATATCCCTACCCATATATTCCCTCCACCATCCATACATCCCTCATGTATACACCCCTCCTCCATCTATATGGCCCTCGCTATACCACCCCTCTGCCCCCACCCCCTCAGTGCCCCCCCCCAACATATAGGACCCTTCTGTCCCCTATATGTCACCCCCCTTATGCTATAGGGCCCCCTATAGGTAGCCCAGGCCCCTCCATACAGGGCTGGGATGTCCTATATGGCCCCATAGGAGCCTCCTCCCACGTACCATGGCCCCTATAGGGCCCTATATCACCCTCCCCATACTCCTGCCTATACCAGCTCCTATATGGATGCCTTATATGTCTATAGGGTCCCCAAATACCCTATGCATCCCCCCTCTAGAGCTGCCAGCCCAGCCTCTCCCCTATAGGCTCCTATAGAACCCCCTATAGGCTCCTCCAGGCCCTATGGAGCCCTACGTCCCACTCAGCCCCTTGCCCACGTATAGGGCCCTATAGAGGCACCTATAGCTGCTCCAGTCGCCTATGGGGTCCTCACCCCCCCCAGCCGGCCCCTATAGCCCCCCTGCCTCCCCCTATAGCCCACAGAGCTCCGGTCCTCCCTCCCTGTCCATAGGGACCTGCAGCCCCTGCCCAGGGCCCTATAGAACCTCCTCCTCCCCCATACAGCACCCTATAGAGGCCCTATAGGGCCTCCCCTCTCCTATAAAGACCCGTCCCCCCGTCTCGCCTGTTCCGACCTTCCCGGCCCCGGAGCCCCGCGGGGCCCCCCCAGACCCCTATAGGAGCCTATAGGAGCCTATAGGCCCCCGCCGCCCCCCCGGAGAGCCCGGGCTCCCCGCGGGGCTTCCCGCCTCGCAGGGCCCCACTCACCCCCTCCCGACGCCCCTACGGGTCCCTATAGGCTCCTATGGGTCCCTATAGGCCCCTATAGGCCCCTACGGGTGCCCACGAGGGCCGCCCCATCCCCCGTCACCGCCGCCCGCGCGCTCGGCGGCCCGCGCGCCCCCGGCGCATGCGCCGTGACGTCACGCCGCGGAAGCGGCGGGGAGGGAAGGCCACGCCCCCTTTTCCCGGACATGCGCAGATGGGGGGCGATCACGGCGGCGCGCATGCGCATAAGCGGCGTGCGCATAAGCGGCACGGATTGTTTTGCGCATGCGCAGCGGCGCGGAACTACAGTTCCCGGCAGGCCCCGCGCGGTCCCGCCCGCTCCGGGCTCCCCCCGCGCTCCAACCGCCCCTCGCAACAGTTCCGGCCCCCACAAGGACCCCCCCGCCCCCGCCGTGTGCAACAAACGCTCCAATTTGTGCAAAAAAACCTGTTTATTGCAGAAACGGGGCGGAAAAGGGGAAAAGAAGAGCAAAAACGACAACATTTTCATTAAAGAAAATTACGAGAGAGACTTTCCCAAGGCCTCGTGCAAAGGGGGGGGTCGTGGGGGGCGCCCCCTCCCCCCAGCCCACGGGACACGAGTGGGGGGCAGGGAAGGGTCGGGGGGGGGGGGCGGGTGTCACAGGCCACATGTCCCCCCCCCCCCCCGCGGTGTCACGTGGGGCTGGGGACATGGGGGGGGGACACGGGGTCCTGTCCCTCCCGCCCATTACTGCGGGGGCGGGGCTTAAAGAACAAAAGCGGGAGAAGGGGAGGGCCCGGGGCCCCCAAATAAGGGAAATGGGCGGGGCCTGAGTCCTGGGGGCGGGGCCTGGGCCCGAGGGGGCGGGGCCTGGGCCCCTAGATGGAAGTAGGGAGAGAGCAGCCCCCCCCCCCCCCCCCCCGGACGCCGGGGCCCCCCCCGGCCATGGGGACCTGCCTGGGTGGCCCCGTCCCCGTCCCTGTCCCCTAGGCCGAGGTGGCCCCGTCCTCGGCGGGGGGGTGGCCCTGTCCCTTGGCGTCGATGGCGGCGTGTTCCCTGCGCACCAGCTCCTGCAGCTCCTCCTGGGGACGGGGACAGCGCCATGGGGACACGGTGGGGACAGGGGGACACCGCGGTGGGGGACACGGCGAGGGGGGACAGGGGGACATGGCGGTGGGGGACAGGGGGACACCGCGGTGGGGGACATGGCGAGGGGGGACACACAGGGGGGGACACATGGGGACACACACGGTGGGGGACACATGGGGACACAGGAGGGGACATGGGGGGGACACGGGGAGGGACATGGCAGGGACACAGGGGACACGGCGGGGACACCGCGGTGGGGGACATGGCGGGGGGGACACGGGGCTCACAGGGGACACACACAGTGGGGGACATGGGGACACGGGGGGGGACACATGGGGACACGGCGGGGGGGACAAGGCGGGGACACAAGGGACACCACGGGGGTGGGGAGGGGGACACGGCAGAGACCCCGGGGGGACACATGGGGGGACACGTGGGAACACGGGGGGGGACATGGCAGGGACGCAGGGGACACATGGGGACATGGGGGGGGACATGGAGGGGACACGGGGGGGGGGGACACGCGGTGGCACCTTCCATCCCAGCAGCTCGGCCAGCGCCAGGCAGCCCTCGTCACAGTCCCCCAGCCAGGCCACGTCCCTGCGGGGACAAAGGGGGGGACAAAGGGGGGGACAAAGGGGGGGACAAAGGGAGGGGGGACAAGGGGGGGGGACAAAGGGGGGGGGACAAAGGGGGGGGGGGACGGGGGGGGGGGGACAAAGGGGGGGGGACAAAGGGGGGGGGACAAAGGGGGGGGGGACAAAGGGGGGGGGGACAAAGGACCTCATGTCGGGGGGGGCACCCAGCCGCCCACAGCACCCCAGGATCCCCCCGCACCTATAGCCCCCCCCACAGCACCTATAGCCCCCCCCGGTACCTATAGCCCCCCCCCGGTACCTATAGCCCCTCCCCTGCACCTATAGCCCCCCCCCCCGGCACCTATAGCCCCCACCCCGGCACCTATAGCCCCTCCCCACTTGCATCTGTAGGCCCCCCACCCACCTATAGGCTCCCCATCCTGCACCTATAGCCGCTGCCCCCCGGCACCTATAGCCCCCCTCCATGCACCTATAGATTTCCCCCCCCTGCATCGATAGCCCCTCCCCCCATACCTATAGTTCCCCCCTCTCACTCTGGGACCTATAGCCCCCGCCGTGCACCTATAGACTCCCCCTCCCCCATACTCATAGCCCCTCCTAGCACCTATAGCCCCTCCCCCATACCTATAGTCCCCCCCCCCCAACACCTATAGCGCCTCCCAGCACCTATAGCCCCCCCCCCCCGTGGCACCTACAGCCTCTCCCCCAGGCACCTATATCCTCACCAGCACCTATAGGCTCCCCCCCAGCACCCATAGCCCCCCTCCTCGGGCACCTATAGCCCCCTCCAGCACCTATAGGCTCCCCCCCACCCCGGCACCTATAGCCCCTCCAGAACCTATAGACCCCCCCCCCACCCCCGGCACCCATAGCCCCCCCTCCTCGGGCACCTATAGCCCCCTCCAGCACCTATAGGCTCCCCCCCCCCGGCACCTATAGCCCCCCTCCTCGGGCACCTATAGCCCCCTCCAGCACCTATAGGCTCCCCCCCCCCGGCACCTATAGCCCCCCTCCTTGGGCACCTATAGCCCCTCCAGCACCTACAGGCTCCCCCCCCCCGGCACCTATAGGCCCCCCCCCGGCACCTATAGCCCCTCCCCCACACCTATAGTGTCCCATCCCCCCCCTCCCTGGCACCTATAGCCCCCGTCATGCACCTATAGACTCCCCGCCCCACACTGATAGCCCCTCCCAGCACCTATAGCCCCCCCCCTCCAGCACCTATAGCCCCCCCCCCGGCACCTATAGCCCCCCCCCCGGCACCTATAGGCCTTGTCCGAGTCGAAGTCCAGGCCGCCACCGAGGCCCATGAGGGACATGAAGGAGTCGCTCTATGGGGGACACGGGGACACATTCGTGTGTGTCCCCTGTCCCCAATGTCCCCAATGTCCCCCCTGTCCCCAATGTCCCCAACGTCCCCAATGTCCCCCTGTCCCCAATGTCCCCCTATCCCCAATGTCCCCCTGTCCCCCCTCACCTGCCCCGTCTTCTCCTTGTTGATCAGCAGCCGGGGGGTGGCACTGGGGACCCTGTTGGGGACAACACAGGGGGGGTCGGTGCCACGTGACCCAGAGGGGACACCCGGGGCCACCGCGGTGACCCGGGTGACACCGGGGGGGCCACCTTGGTGGCAGGGGGGGTGGCCCCGACCTGCCGACGAGCGAGGCGAAGGGCTGCACCTGCAGCGAGGTGCCCATGACGAGCAGCAGGTCGACCCTCTGGAAGTCCTGCGGGGGGGGACACGGCGTCCCCAACGCGTCCCCAAGGCCACCGGCGTCCCCAACGTGTCCCCAGGGCCACCGCGGGGGCGTCCCCGAGCGCGGGGACACGGAGAGGCCACTCACCGAGCGCAGCAGCGAGAAGAAGCGCGGCGGGAGGCTCTCGCCGAAGAAGACGATGTCTATGGGGGACATTGGGGACATTGGGGACATCGGGGACACCGCGGTGTCCCCGGGGTCCCGCGCTCACCTGGCTTCACCAGGGCCTGGCACTTGTCGCATTTGGGGATGAGGGAGGCGAAAATCCGGGCTGGAAAAAGAGAGCGGGGGGGCTGTGAGGGGGGCGGTTATGGGGGGAAATGAGGGGAAAAAGGGGGTTTGTTAAGGAAATAAAGGGAATTTTGGGGGGAAATGAGGGGGGTTTGGGGGGGGAAAACGAGGGGGGTGGGGGGGGAAAACGAGGGGGGTGGGGGGGGAAAACGAGGGGGTTTGGGGGGGGAAAACGAGGGGGTTTGGGGGGGAAAACGAGGGGGTTTGGAGGGGGGGGAAACGAGGGGGTTTGGGGGGGGAAACGAGGGGGTTTGGGGGGGGAAACGAGGGGGTTTGGGGGGAAAACGAGGGGGTTTGGGGGGAAAACGAGGGGGTTTGGGGGGAAAACGAGGGGGTTTGGGGGGAAAACGAGGGGGTTTGGGGGGGAAAACGAGGGGGTTTGGGGGAACGAGGGGTTTGGGGGGAAAACGAGGGGTTTGGGGGGAAAACGAGGGGGTTTGGGGGGAAAACGAGGGGGTTTGGGGGGAAAACGAGGGGGTTTGGGGGGAAAACGAGGGGGTTTGGGGGGAAAACGAGGGGGTTTGGGGGGAAAACGAGGGGGTTTGGGGGGGAAAACGAGGGGGTTTGGGGGGAAAACGAGGGGGTTTGGGGGGAAAACGAGGGGGTTTGGGGGGAAAACGAGGGGGTTTGGGGGGAAAACGAGGGGGTTTGGGGGGAAAACGAGGGGGTTTGGGGGGGAAAACGAGGGGGTTTGGGGGGAAAACGAGGGGGTTTGGGGGGGAAAACGAGGGGGTTTGGGGGGGAAAACGAGGGGGTTTGGGGGGAAAACGAGGGGGTTTGGGGGGGAAAACGAGGGGGTTTGGGGGGGAAAACGAGGGGTTTGGGGGGAAA